>NW_015164203.1:760833-781404 GCF_001447785.1 Gekko japonicus
GCGCGTTTCGTCGGCCCACCCTCCCGCCCTGTTAGCAGTGCAGGCGTTTGCTGGTCGTCCAGTTTTTTGGGGGCCGGGTAGGAATTTTTCACCCCTTCCTGATTGGCACTTGGAGGGGGTATTTTTCGCCTACCCTGCACTGCGACAGTGATGCAGGTATTTATGAGGGCAAGTCGAGTTAGTTCAGTCGGTCACTTTTAATTTGGCAGGTTGATATGCGGTATACAGATTGCGGTCCGGTGAGCACCAGCTGACACCCATATTTGGGGTTGAAGGGGTCCTGTGAGTACAGCCTTTGTGCCTTGCGGCATGGGGCGGGGAAAACGGACTGCCTTCGGGACGGCCCTGTTTAGGTCCTCTCTTTGAGCCTTGCGGCTTGGGGGATGGGGCTACAGGGTTGTCTTGCAATGGCTAGCCGGCCGGATGGTAGCCCCTGCAGTGGGCTCCCACCCGGGGCAAGGGTGGCTCGCCCTATGGACATAGGTAAGGGAGGGGTCCTTGACCTCTGGCCTTGACCATAACGCAATTCTGTTTTGCCCTTGCCGTTGGTTCCAGCTAAAGTTGTCTGTTAATAAAGTGGCCCTATAGTTAAACCCAACACTTGTGTCTGCCTCATTATTTCTGGCTTGGGGGGCAAAAGCAGTCTTGGGAGATAAGTACACAAAACTGGAAACAGCTATGCAAAAATTCCTGAATTACCCCCTGCGTGGCCCAAAGAAAAATGTAAATTTAGAAGCAATACACTCTAAGTGTAATGGAGCATGCATTTATAAGTTCATGGTTCCATTCATCTTATATAAACAGCTCATAGTCTGTACCCCACAGGAGTAATTACAGACAAAACTATGGGCTGACTTTATAAATATGAAGACAGGCAAACAGTTTTGAAAACGCTTTTTAGAAGGGAGCCTGGAAGAGCCTGCAAGAGGTTTACTCTTATTTGCTACATTGCTTTCTAATTGTCCTCATACAAAAGAGAAAGCCAAAAGGATGGGGAATGCTTTTGATTGAAAATCAATGTTAACTATGCAGTTGGCATAACAGCCATTGTCCATGGCTGCCAAGTGATCTGTTAATATTCGGGATGGAGCACAGAGCTCTTAGTTTTTGAAGTGCACAGGACTGAATGAATTATGCAAAATACATTTGATCTTTCCTAGAGTGGAGGTTGTTAAGTACAAATGAACCCAAATAGGAAACTGTTCTGTGCACCAACAAGCCATCCCAAATGCTCTTTCCTTTATGTTATAAAAGCAAACAACACAAATATATAGAAGCATCATTTACATCTCCCACTGTATAAACAAATCTGGACACTTTGTGTGATTAAACTAACTAAAATTATTTTATAGCTGTGGCATTTCTCCAAACACAAGTGAGCAATCTACATACATCTCATACTGCAAAATTTTCTAATAAGTATAATGTTGGTAAAAAATATATATTTTTCTATGCCATATAGTGTTTCCATCCTCCTCCTCCTCTTCATTGTCCGTTACTTGGAAATTGTTATCAGAAGTAGTAGGAAAAGACCAGTTCCTGCTTGATTATACAGGAACCAGCATTTGCCTACCTCCCACAGTTTGAATGGGAACACGTGGGGGAAGCCTGTCCAATGAGGAAAGGCCCCATTGCAGTCTGTGCCATAACAGCCTTTATATTTTCATCTTTATTTTCTGGAATATTTTGAAACCTTAAAATATAGGCAGCTTTGTCCAATTCTAGCCTAATAAGATCTTCTTCCATAGAATTCTGTTTGAAATTCACTGATTGTAACTTCTGTTCCATCTTCTCTGCCTCAACTTCCATGTGGTTTGTTGCTTTAGTTAGATCCAGGATTTCTTGTTTATTTTCTTTAAGTTGGTTTTGCACTTCTTCAAATTGGGATTCCATTTTCTGTATTAAAGAATCTAATTTAGTCTGCATTGGTTCCACAGCAGCTGAAACAGCTTTAACCATTGTGGCCATTGAGTCCTAGGTTATTGATTGCAAGTCTTTTAATGACACTTGTCTCAAACTGGAAGCAACAGATTTAGCTGGATGTGCCCTGAAGATTCTTTTTTTGGGTCTAAACCACTAGCCATGTTAAAAGTGCCTTAGTCCCTTTTCTAATAAACACCTATAAAGCCAAACAGTTGTTATATTTGTATAACAATTCTTGTTATAATCACACAATGTATAAAAGCTTTCCCAGTAGATTAAAGGAAAGTATCAATTGTATATAAATTACACTGGGTACACAATATCCTTTCAAAGATAGCTACAGAACCAAAAACCTTTCCCAGCATCTCAGAGAGAATTATCAACCATTTACAAATAGTCCTGGCACAAAACCTATATGTAATCGCTTACATAGAGACAAAACTAAAGACTGTTGGATTTATAGTTATATTTTGGAAAGGTGGGAGTTGAAAAAAGAGGAGTCAGTTCCAAGGTGTTCTCAAGTTCCTTTCTCTCTTGTCTTTCAAAAAACAATATCCAGAATAAATTCTTATATTGTAATCCACTAGGTATTAATTAAAAATATAATGAAAACCCAGTTAGGAAAACCTTTTGTAAATCCACATAAAGGAAAGATAGATCCAGGGGAAGGAAAAAAATAAACTCTCCCAAAAAATGAAAAAAATAAAATAAAAAGTATAAGGTTATACTATTAAAATCCACAGTAGGGTATTAAAAATAGATTGAACTGTAAATCCAAAGTAGTGACAGATCCAATAGGTAAAGCTTTATCCATAAAAGAAAAGTAAAAATATAATAATCCATTTAATTCATAGAAGACAAAAGGAGAATATTGTCATCTAGATGAAAGTCTTATAAAGTGTGGAAAACTCTTAAAAGGCTTTTAAATTCCAACTTTCTACTCAGTTAGCCCATAGCAAAGTTTGGCTCTTTTTCCTTTCTTTTGTTATCTGGTTTTAAAAGGCGGGGGGGGGGGGAGGGAACGCGACTTCCCATTCACCCCTCTGTCTTTATAGTTCCAAGTCAAAAAGGGCTTATTTTTTTATTTAAACTTTTACCCCACCCTCCCAGCCGAGGCAGGCTCAGGGCGGCTTACAAACAGTTAATTAAATAAAAAACATAAATTATTATTAAAACAACTCTAAAACCATAATAAAGTGCTAGTGATTATTGTATCCATAAATGGTAGCAGCCATCATTCACAGTTCAAAGCTTGCCGTCAGCTCACAGTATTCATTTTAGTTGTTCCGGCTTACTCTGTATGGAGTCTGATGTTGTTGCAAACAAGTGTACTCATAGTGTAAATCTTCTTCAGCAGTTTAGGTGATGTTCCTGTTTCTCCCCCCTCACCCAGGCAGTCACAACTTTGCCTCCATAGCTTTCATAGACGCCCTCAAGCAGCTCCTGCATCAGGATGATCCAACCCTCACCCGCTTGTCGCCACATGTGGGAGGGGTCCAGATCCAGTCCCATGCGCTAAGCTCCTCTTTGTGGAGCTCAGTGGAGTCCGGGTAGCCCGAACTCCACTAAAAGAGCAGTTAATCCAGCAGCTTCATGGGAGAGATTCCCAAGAGCTGACTGTCTGCGTCACACCGAAACCAGGAATGTTAATTTGGTAAGCACCCTAAGAGCTCTGTCATGGGGGGCTATCAAGCAGGCACCTATTGGCTATACAGTTGGCGTGGCACAGTAAGGGCCTCCTCTGGATTGGGGGGCACATTACAAGTCTTAAGGCTGAACAGTCATTGGCGGATACTGTGCTCCTTTAGTGTGGGCTGTGAACATAAAGGTTCGGGAGAAACTCTGGACCTGGCTCCGAGCTGGGGTGGTATTGCCCAGTGAGGAGGCTTGTTTTGCAAGCTTGTAGTAACCCTTTCTTTATGAGTTAACTAAGTTGCAGATCAGCTATGTTCAATATATTTCCTAGTTTAACCCAAGTCGTGTGTTGTGTTTTCATTCAGGGGTGGGTGGGCAAAGAACTTGGCATTGTGGTGGACTTCTCTATGGAAAAGTAAATCCATTGTACAGTAGAACGGGAAAAGACAAGTTCTTATGTTAGTGATTGTTGGGAAAAAACATTGAAAATTAAAAGGCTAGTAATATGAAAACCTGCAGTGTTGCTCAGTATGAAACACTATGCACTTTTGGCTCCATTTCAAAAACAAACAAGACTACAGAAAGGAACAACCAGAATATCAAAGAAATGAAATATCTCCCATATGAGAAAAGGTTTAAGCATACAGGGGCTTTTGGTTGGGGGGGGGGAAGATGACAAACATGTCAGTGGTTATGAAGCTTGAAATGTTACGAATTGGCATAGGAAGAATGGGTTACATCTTACCAACTTTTCTGTCGGTGAAAGAGGGAGGAGAGGGCCTCACATGAAGTCCCACATGTAGCAGTGACCGCAATGGGGAGGGGATTGACCCAGAGGCATGGGGCTGCTCTGGGTATGGAGGAAAGTGGAAAGGGGCAGCTATCCCTCTGCAGGCCAGGCAGGAGCACAGAGAATCCCAGTCCAGGATGAAGTAGGGTTGCCAGCTTTGGCTTGGGAAATTCCTGGAGGTTTGGTGGTGGTGGTGTCTGGAGAGGAAGGAGAGGGAGGTAAATGGGATGCCATAGACTCTGCCCTCTGAACCTGCCGTTTCCTGCATGGAACTAACCTCTCTAGTTTAGAGGTCATTTGAAATACTGGGAGAACTGCAATCCTCACCTGGTGGCTGACAACCCTAGCATATGGCAGGAGGTGGCTGCAGATACCAGTATGGGGAAGCCCAGTCAGAAGAAGGCAGCAGAAGGCACCCAAGAACATGGCAGCTGCAGCCTTAATCCAGAAATCAGGTAAAAAGGAGCCTGAGGAGACAACCCAGTTCCCAATGTGTGACTAAAAGGAAAGCGACAGTTCTTCAAATTTCAGGATAACTTTAATGTGTAGCTGACATAAAATAATAAAAGAGCACATCCCTGGGCTGATGATGAGGGTGGGCACGTGGGAGGCTCTTTGCCGAGAGCCACTCCAATCCCTGAGGCAAACTGTAGAGTCTGGGGATAATCCTGACAATACTTAATTACACAGGTTTGAAATAATTTAACCCTGAAATAAATGGAGAACCTTTGCATTAACTGAACTTCTTTTTACAAGCATCTTTTATGCCAATAAAGGTCGAAAGAGGGAAAAAACAACAAAGATTAAAATAGTGTAACACCTTTTCACTCAGGCTTCATTTTAACATGAAACAGACAGGACAAACTAACTTGCCCCCATGACTTTTAAAGCCCATTCAGACCAGCTACAAAGGCTTTGTTGGGCTATCAATCTCAAGCATGCTGCCTAAGCATGCTTTGCACAGGAGCAGCTTGGTGTCAATAAGATGCTAGGCGTGTGCACAGTCATGGATGTAATTTATTTTGTATTGCCATAGTCACATTTTATTAGTCCAACCAGTTAAGAGAAATGATAAGCAACACAGAAAGAGACCTGAAGACCACTCTATCCAGATTTGGATTTCCACATATAAATTGGGTTGGACAGTTCATGTTCATGATAGAAGCCCAAAGATTAAAAAAAAAGGCTGAGGAGTCACAGATATTCAAGAAACTGCAACAACAGGCCACAATGTATAAAGAATAGATGTTTCATACAAGGTATTTTGGTTTCCTGGTTTTCTAATCTGAGAGTTTAACATTTAGACTACAATCTTGCTTAGTTAAAATAGCATTGTAATGAAACTGCTCAACAATAAGCAAATGGAATTAGAGATGGAAGCTAAGCTCCAAGTGAGGCATGTGAATTTCGGAAAAGAGAAGAATGAATAGAATGACACCAGACGTTGCATAGCTTGTAATGAATCTATCTCCCAAGAGTCATTACTATCTTTATACTTACCATTTGGGAAAAGTGACTATGTTAATTACTACCTCTGAAACACGGCAGGAAAATTAACTTTATGCAACCACTATGTTACATTGGTATTTGCATTAGAAGAGAAGAAGAGATTGGATTTACTCTGCACCTTCACTCTGCATCTCAGATCGGTTTACAAACTCCTTTGCCTTCCCCTCCCCACAACAGACACCTTGTGAGGTAGGTGGGGCTCAGAGAGCTCTTTCCAGAACTGCTCTTTTGAGAAACCATGAAAAGTGAGCATGGGGCCAGCAGAGTACATGATGGCCACAAGCAACGATGACTTTAAAAGGGGATTAGACAAATAGCTATTGGCCATGGTGACCAAAGGAAACCTCCACATTATCAGGTAGTAAACTTCTGAATACTAATACCCAGGCCCAGGGGTCATTTCCTGGAGGAGCGCACAGGAGCGGAGCTCCAGCAGTAAAGAGCCCAGGGGACGGGCATAGGCAACAAGCCCCACCCCATGCTCCCACCAGCCCTCAGTCAGAGCAAGAAGCAGCCAAGTAAGTTGCGAAGCCCCCTTCCCCAGCCCCCTGGTCCAAAACAGTCCAGTGGCACCTTTAAGACCAAGTTATATTCAGGTACAAGCTCTCCCTCCTCTGCAAGGACAGATCTGCATGTTCCCCTCCCCCCAATAGCTATCATTCCAAAACAGTCCAGTGGAGCGTGAGCAGTGGGTGTTGCCTTCTGACACACTTCCGGTGATGTCAGGGGGTGTGGCATATGAAAATAAGTTATGCTAATGAGTTGTGCTAATGCGCTCCTGCACCTCTTTTTCTATTAAATGACCCCTGCTAATACCCGGAGGCAACATCGAAGAAAGGCCTTGGTCTCAATGTCCTGCTGGTCACTGTGTGAGAGAGGATGCTGGACTAGATGTAACACTGGTCTGATCCAGCAGGGCTCTCCTTATGTTCATATTGACTCATGAGTTCTGTGGCTCAGAAGCTGAGCCCATCATGGCTCCCTACTCTGTCACCTAGTGTTTACACTTGTGTAACTATAGCAACCACAGTTACCATATAAAGCGTGATGTGGATCTGAGAAAGACTCATGCAACATTGTGAATCCTGGGAAAAAATTATAATGGTTTTTAGCAGTTCCCAAAATGCCCAAATCTGTGCTTTTTGAGCGTAAGTGTAATTCGCTTTTATTAAAATGCAAGTTGCTACTGATTATTTTAAAAAGTCAATTTTTCTATTTTATTTTTTAATTCCCCACTACAATAAAATACCAGATCCAACAATAGCCTCTTTAGAATATAACTTGCAGCTTTACACAATAAAACTGGTCTGTACCAATTAATCAGCTGAAGTGTTATAATCTACCATGCAAACTGGCTAATGTTTATAGCTCTAATGTGAGCTCACAATCTCTTTTGCCACATAACCCAACTCCATCAATGTGCAAAAATATGTCTGTATCATAATTATATAATGTGACACTCCTAACTTGACATGTATTCTAGTAGTTTCAGCTTTCAAAGTTGTTTCACCACTGCAATGGTGGAGCAGTTTGGGGATCCTGACATATATCACTGAAGCTTGCTATTTTCCAGTAAAGTGACCCTCTGTTTAAAAAAAGATTCACTTCATGCTTGATTTTTCTGGATTCAAAGCAAAGTATTGACAATTATAAACCTACTCTCTTGGTATTTTCTGGTGAATTACTCTTCTCTCTGAGGTCTGTGGATACTGCTTCCTATCGATTAATTTAATGACAAACCCCACAGATGAGCCAGCTTGGTAAATTCTAATGGCCATTATCTCTTCAGGAATACTACTTTCACATTTATACTATAAAGCTATTTGAACAGAGTTGCTGCTGGGCAAAAAAGAAGAACCTTCACCCTTCTTTATAATTATATATTATATTAGAAGAGATGGGCAAATTAAGAAATGCAAACAACCATCTGTTAGACTATTATCTTGAACTGTAACAGATTTCTTAGATGGCTAATTCCAATGCTGAAATGCTGAATATGACTGTAAGTCCAAGATCTTTTTTTTTATCCGTAAAAAAATCTATTAAGAGCTCAAGCTTTTTTAATAAATGAAGAGTTTTAATCTTATAGTGAAAATATTGATCCGTCAGATTCTATATAATCTCTGCAGTCCTGCACAGAGTTTGCTTTTTAGGCTCTAGGCAGTCTGGCAAAGCACTGCCAATGTATAGTGAGCTAATATATGTCATCACACTAGATGGTAAAGGACAAAGAGGTTATATAGATAAAGTAGTGTGTTCATTATTATGGTGGAAAATTACTAGTGTTTTGCAGATTGTATAAAGTATATCATTAGTGCTTAAAATGAGTTTTAGAAGTATCCAAAGCATTATAGATCAGTGCCTCAAATACTCAGTTCCAAATGGACAGTCATTAGTTTGTTTTAGCAAATAACAAAGAGCCATGTGGCATCCATCCCCTCTAACACGGACCTACAGAACATTTGTTCCAGTTTCTTGGATAGAAACCCACACCTGAAAGATGCACCAGCCTTCTTATTGTCTTAAAAACTCAACCAGCCAAGTGAAGGAACAGACTGATGAGACCAGAATGGTACCCAAGATATGCCTGCTATATCACAAACCCAGAAAAGGAAGTGACAGGACAACACTTAACAGACCTACGGAACCCAACTAAATAACATTCAAATGCATCAAAGACACACAATCAACCTGGAAAACAATACTTCCCTCACACAGGACTTGAGTGCAGTTTTTTACAGTTGTGCTGGTGCAAAAGCAAAAGCCAAAAACAAGAACACAGTCCACATAATACATTTTATTAGGACCAAATGAAACAAAGTAGCATGCAAAAGAGGACTTGGGTTTGCCCTAATGCTTATTGTGTCTCCATATCTATTTAGGCAACACTATTACAAGGCCTAACAACATTGCTGATGTCACCAGAGGCTTATCCAGGATGATATATGTTATCCCGACCAGCGACACCTTCCTGCTATTTGCATAGATGAACAAGTCAACCTCTGTACAGGAAAATAAATGGACACAAATCTGACATAAAAGTGGCAATAACCCCAAAGCATCAAGAAAGCACACGTCTTCTCCACTGTCGTAAAGCTTCAACAAATTCAGGCCCCGTTCACACTTACCTATTTGGTCCGGGAGCGGGACAGTTCGGGGGCGGTTCAAACCGGCGCGATCACACCGCAACATCTGGGAAGCGCCGTGAAACCGTCCCCGAACTGTCTCTTCTAGTGGAAACCGCACCGCAAACTGAACCACCGATCTCGGTGGTTCAAGTGGATGCAGCGCCTCTTCCCGGCCGTCTGATCGCCGGCGCAAGGACACGCCGGCACAACCCCGGGCCGGAGACGAACTGCGCATGCTCAGGCATGCGCAGTTCGGCCGGCTCCCGGTTAGAGCCGTCTTTTCTCTCCGGCGTTTGATCGCGCCGGGGAGAAAAGGCGGCTCGGCCAGGGGATCCGTGGGATCCCGCCGAGCCGGCTCAACGTTGGCGCGGCTTTTAAAAGCCGCGCTTTAAAGGGCTTTTCCCCTGCCGTGTGGCAGGGGCCATACATTACCAGATTTAATTTACACTTATTCAAGACTCAGGATACCTTTCCAACTTCAGCAAGTAGGGTTGCAAACTCTCAGAATCAAGAATTGTGATACCTAGATTGATCCTGGCCTGAATATAGGAGCAAAGTCAAGAGCCTATATGGGTCTTAGGGTAGAGCCCGGTACAAAGTTGTGCTTGCCTAGGGTGTATGCCTATTGTACCTTGCTACAGTTCCTGAGCTTGTCAAGTCCATCATCTAGACTTGGTATCAGACTCTCCATTTCATAATGCAATCCAGACTATAATTGTGTCACCATTAGAAAAATGTCACTCAAAGTACCTCAGGTCACACATATACAGCATATGACTCAGGAACTAAACATATAGGAGATATTCTAAAAAAAAAACCCCACTAATAACATTTTACAGATGGGGAACTCTGAGGCTGAAACTAGTTCCAGGGACAAGCAATGATTCTATGGCACCAGAGCTCCAACACATGCAGAGCAGAGAAGTCATGGAAGAGAGGCAATAAAGGGTCTATTTATTATAAAAAACGCTTATAGATTTATTACAGTTGATATCAATAGATATTTCAGACTTTGGTATTTGGTCAGGCAGGAGTCAGCCAACAGGTAGAATTTTGAGGAGTCTTATGTGTTTTTTACATACAGGGATTTTAAAGAGATCTATGTTCATAAAAGATTATATGATCATTATGGTTGCTAACTGTGGATTTGGAAATTCCTGGAACTTTGAAGGTGGATGTCAGACCCCAGAGAAACCACTCTCCACTCAATATTCCTTAATGAGGCTTATTGGTAAGATTTGGACTTCTGGTAAGGTTAACACCTTTGTCAGAGCTAACAAGCGATAGCACAGGATTGGTAATGGGGGAATGGGCCCCACCTCTCTGTCATACATCACACACACACAGGCTTACTACAGGATATCAGGGTTTGGGGAAGGCAGGGACACCTGTGCAAAGTTGGGGATGAAGGCACAATAGAAATTGGAAAATCCCAGGATACTTTGTAGTTGGTGCCTAGTCTCTGGGGCCTCCCACCCCACCACGTCCTGGACTTTATTAGGGTCCATCTCCAATCCCTGCTGTGTAATCCGGCAGCCCAAAAAGTCTATCTCCATTTTATGGAACTCTCACTTTGACAATTTGGCATACAACTGGTTGTCATAGAGAGCCATCAGGACCTCCCGCACCAGTCTTACATGGGACTCCAGGTCCAGCACATCATCCAGATAACAAACTACCCCTTTGAATAAATACTTGTGCAAGACTTTGTTGATTAAGTTCATGAAAACACCAGGGGCTCTGACTAACCCGAAGGGCATGACCAATACTCAAACTGTCCCAGAGGGGTGTTAAACGCAGTCGTGTGCTCATCCCCCTCTCGAATCTGCACACGGAAATAAGCATTCCTTAAATCCATTTTGGTGAAGATTTTTCCTTTGGCCACCTCCCCCAACAAGTCCTTTATGAGGCGCAAGGGATAGGCATTTAACATTGATACCGCATTCAATCCCCTATAATCTGTGCACAGGAGGAGGCCTCTGTCTTTCTTCTTCTGGAAGAGGACGGGAGCTGCAAAAGGGGAAGTAGCTGGCCGGATGAAACCCTGCTCAAGATTTTTGTCAATGAACTGACATAACTCCTCCCTCTCTGCAGGGTTCATGGCATATAACTTTCCTTTAGGCATCTTATGCCTCTCTAAGATCTCAAAGCACAGTCAGTCTTTCGATTGGGGGGAAGTTCATCGGCCTCGTGTTCCTCAAATACCCTCCCCAAGTCTTTATACTTCTTGGGGATCAAGTTAAGCTCATCCCGGGCAAGGCAATCCCACGCGGGAGTATGGCACGGCTCCACCCCCCACTCGGTGTTCTACTGATGCTCTTTACACCGGGGGACCAAAACTCTCATTGTGCCATGGCTCCACTGCACATAGGGGTCATGAGCCAACAGCCAAGGGTTTCCTAACTCCATCAGAAACTGGGCTGTAGGATGAATTATAAAAGCACGCTGCTCCCAATGCCCTTCATGAACCTAATAAAAGAAGTGTTGCACAAGCACTTGTTCAAGGGAGTGATTGTTTACCTTGATGATATCCTGATTTATTCCCCAGATAAACCAACACATGTTAAGCTGGTGAGGGAGGTTCTACAGAACTTACACAAGCACAAACTGTTCACTAAACTGTCCAAGTGTGAGTTACATTGCTCTGAAATTGACTTCCTGGGTTACCACATCTCCCTGTGGGGTTTGGAGATGGACCCGGCTAAAGTCCGGGATGTGGTGGGGTGGGAACCCCCTCGGACCCGAAGGCAACTACAGGCATTCTTAGGATTCGCAAACTTTTACTGGTCATTTCTCGCAAATTTCGCCCAGGTGAGCTTACTACTCATGGATTTACTGAGAACTAAGGGTAAGGGACCAGAATGCACCCAGCCGAGAGCAAAATTGAACTGGACTAACAAATGCTAGGAGGCGTTCGAGCGTCTTAAAGCCCTGTTTACCTCCGAACCTATCTTAGCCCATCCAAATGAACTTTAAAAGTTCATCATGCAGGTTGATGCTTCCAACATTGCTATGGGGGTGCAATCCTGCAAAAAGGGGAGGATGGAAAACTTCACCTCCTTGCGTATGTGTCCCGCAAATTTAATGACACTGAGAGGAACTGGTCCGTATGGGACAAGGAAGCGGGGGCTATCAAGCTGGCACTTTCTATGTGGCGCCATTGGTTGGAGGGGGCAAGGGTGCCTTTTGAGGTGTGGACTGATCATAAAAACCTGGATGTTATGCGGACTCCTCATAATCTGAATGCTAAGCAGTTGCAGTGGGCCTATTTCTTTTCCAAGTTTAATTTCACCCTTCACCATTTCCCAGGGAAGTCACTCCCTGGCGGATGCATTCTCCTACCTCCCACAACATGACAGTCAGCGGGAGGGTGTGCTCGATTCCATGTTCATGCCTTCACAACTGGGAGGAGCAGTGAAAACATGCAGCCAACCTAAAGCCCAGTATCTGTCATCCCCCAACTCTGTTTGGGAGGAGAAATTTGCTTCTGCCTTTTCGGATGCTGATCGCCTCGAATTGAGCCATGAGAGTGAGGTTGAAGAACAGGCGAAGGGGTGTTGGTATCAGGGTTCGAAGTTATTTGTACCTTTGGCTTTGTGGGGTGAAATTATGGCCACTGTTCATGGAACTAAGTTCGCTGGACATTTGGGGTTTGTGAAATCCCTGCACTTATTACGATGTCAGTTTTGGTGGCCCGGAATGCGCAAGGACCTTTCCTTATTTGTGAAGTCCTGTCAGATCTGTATTATGTGCAAACCCCACACCAGGAAGCCCCCAGGTCTCCTGCAACCCCTTCCCATCCCCGGTCATCCGTGGGAAGTGGTTTCCATGGACTTTACAATAGATTTACCCCCTAGTAAGGGGAAGACTATGATTTGGGTGGTAGTGGACCTGTTTTCAAAACCGGCTCATTTCATTCCATTTAAGTCACTGCCGACAGCCCGACTCCTGGTTAAAGCATTCTCGCAACATGTTTTTCAACTCCACACTCTTCCACGGAAGATCATCTCTGACCGCGGCTCTCAATTTGTTTCTAAGTTTTGGGGGGAGCTCATGAAACTGATGGGGGTGGAGCAGGGTTTAAGCAGTGCCTACCATCCAGAGACGGATGGACAAATGGAGTGTTTCAATTAAAAACTTGAAGAGTATCTCAGGTGTTTTACGAATTTTCAGCAAGATGACTGGGAGGGGCTTCTCCCCTTGGCTGAATTTTGTTATAACAATGCCTGTCACTCATCGATAGGTGTGTCCGCTTTCATGGTGGTCTACAGTTACGAGGCACCGCCTCTCCTGTTTATCTCGGACCTCCCCCTCCCGGAGGTGGGTGACTGGTGCAAACAACTTAAGGAGGCCTGGCCGGTCCTCTGTAGAACTTTGTATGCAGCTAAACAGGCTTACAAATCTCAAGCAGGGGGATTCTGTTTATGTCTCCACTAAAAACATTAAGGGGCTACGACCTAGTCGTAAATTCGGGTGGAAGCTTGTGGGACCTTTTAAGGTATCATGGAAAATCAATGACGTGGCTGTGGAACTGGAACTGCCTAAGTACCTATGACATTTGCATTCCGTTTTCCATTTCAGCCTATTGCACCATGATCCTGGGCCAAACGTCTGGTGACCGCAACACCCCTGCCCCCCTCCACTGCTCCACCAAGGTGAACTGCATCATGAAGTTGCTGATATTTTGGACTCAAAGCTGAAGTGAAACAAATTTTATTATTTGATTGAATGGGTGAGCTTCGGTCCCCAACACATGGAATGGGTGGCGAAGGAACATGTTTCCACCCCTCGCCTTCTGAAACGTTTCCGTCAGTGCTTCCCAGGAAAACCAGGGGGAAGTCTTTGGGATGGACAGGATGTCAGGTAGCCCTGTCATGGTATTGGAATGTGGAGGGGGCATCTCTCTCTCCATGCCAGCTAATCCTTTCTAGCTTTTCACTGCTTATCTCTGCCCTGACCTTGCTAATCCAGCTGCCGCATTACCCAGCCTGGGAATCTTAACAGTTTGGCCACGCAACCGCTTGCTTTCCACACACACGAAATGTAATCATTGGCTTTAGCTTATGTGGGGGATGTTTGATTTTACTATATGTCAGTGGCCATCATATTGCAGGTCAATCCTGACACAAGCTGTATACTCGTTCTTAGTAATGGGCTATCATTAAACACCTATCTTTTTATGAAGCCTTGGTGTGTGGTGTGATCCTGCTAAGCAACCTGACACTTATTTACATGTTGAAATCCTACTTGGAGGCCCTGTCCTCATCATCTGTGGCTGGCTATGCAGGATGGCCACCAATATCATTTTAGAGAAGAATCTGGCCATTTGAAAAGTGTTAAAAGAGTTGTTCAAAAAAATAGGTAAATCAGAAATGATACTAGAATCATGGAAACATGCAGCAATTACATTAATACACAAACCCAAGTCAGAGGCAAATGAAATTAAAAACTATAGGCCAATTTCCTTATTAAATGCTGACTACAAAAATATTTGCTAATATTTTAGCGATAAGACTCAAAAAGATCTTGTCCCAAACTATACCGCCTGAGCCAACAGGAAGAAGAGGAGAACACCACCAACTACTAACCACCACCATAGGGGTGCCGGTAGGTCTCCCCACCCCATACAAATATGTGGCCTTAGTCAGGGAATTTCACCCTTCACCATTTCCCAGGGAAGTAAAATGGTGACTAGCACCGAATTGTAAGCCGCTCAGAGACCCCCTTGACAAGGGGGTTCGAGCGGGATATAAAGTTGAATGTTAAATAAATAAATAAATAAATACATGAAGACCAGATGGGACTTTTACCAAAAAGGTATATAAAGAACAATATGCATATGATTATAGATATTTTAGAATACTATGGGGTACATCCTGAAAAAGAGATGGTTTTGATGTCTCTCGATGCAGAAAAAGCCTTTGATAACCTGTCATGGGAATTCTTACTACAGAAGTTAGACCAAGCGGAATGTGGTCAGTATTTTCTAACTATGATCAAAGCCATATATAAAAAACAATACGCTAAAGTACTGTTAAATGGAGATGCTACTAATAATATATAAATCTGTAAAGGATCGAGACAAGGCTGTCCTCTATCACCTCTATTGTTTATTTTTTGCCTTGGAATCACTGAATGACGTTATACGTAAAAATGACGACATAAGAGGGTTAAAAAGGGAGAAGAATTCAAACTTCTGGCCTTCGCAGATGTCCTAATATTCAAATAGAGAATCCTAGAACATCCATATCTTCTTTGTTGGAGATAATAAAATGTATGGCAATGTAGCAGGCCTCAAAATAAATTATAAGAAAACGAAGCTTATCTCGAAAAACTGTCAACCAGAAACTTTGCAAGTAATCCAAGAAATAACATCGATGGAATTTGTTAAAAAAAAAAAAAATTAGGTATTAACCTGACCAACAAAAACTTCCGGTCCTGGCGGCGTGAATGGTGGTCGCACTCTCGAGATGCTCCCGGAGTAAACTCGCCCACGCACGTTTGGGGGGGATCCGCACAAGCGGAGGCCCTAAGGAACCTTAGTTAAAAGCTCTGAACCGGGGCACACCGGGGAAGGGCCTCTTTGCCGGCCCGTTTGGTTGGAAATTGAGGCTCGCCCCATGCCCAAAAGGCCCTGCCGCGGCAGAGCCCCATACGGGGACTAGCAATGCCACCGGACTTCACATAGTGATGAAGAAAGAACCTTTGAAAGTGAAAGTGAACGGCTGCAAACTGTGAGTTGTCAATCGAAAGCGCGGAAAAAGATATAAGCGCATCTCCCCCCTTATCAGAAAAGCACAAAAAAGGAGGGAGGAGGGTGGAAGCCCCCCCCCACTGACTAGACTGGGACTGTAAGCAGAGTAAGGGGGGAGTGAAATTTAAAGAAGTGAAGTTACCTTTTGGGGAATTTGTCAAAGCGAAGAAAAGGGATTGCTTCCCAAGCAGTGCGGCATGGACTTTTAAAAAGTAAACAAACAGCCAAGATGTCGGGGGGGCAAAAGGGACAAGGAGAAGGAAAAGCAAGTGAAGAAGCTAACAGGAACTTCTAGCCCTAGTTCCCGCCTCTCCGGTATGGCTGTCAATTATCAAGAAAGTGAGATGCTTCGCCCTCTGCTGGATCAGATGCAGAAAATCAGCCAAACTTTAGTAAGCATGGAAAGTGTTCTCAGCAGTCAACAGACACAGTTAACAGATACAGCCAAGAAAATGGAGGAGATTGCAAAGAAATGTCTGGTATCAACAGAAGATACGCAGAAAATCAAGAAGAAGGTCAGTAAAATGGAAAAGAAGCAAGAAACGCAAGAAAATAATTTACTGATGTTACAAATGAAAAAATCAAACTTGACTCTCCAGTTTCAAGGAATTCAAGAAGTTGAAAAAGAAGATCTCAGAAGTATATTAATGGAAGCGTTGGCACCACTGATGGGCAGTGAAGCAGATAAATTAAGCGAAGAAATGGATCTGATATACAGATCCTATTCTAACTTTACAAAGAAAAATAATCTGCCAGCTGAAGTGGTTGTCAAATTTACCAAACAACGTGTTAGAGATCAGATTTTGAAAGCGATGTCAGCAACACCCTTGAAGATTGGAGAGCAAATCATAAGGATCTTAAAAGATGTACCATTTGAAATTCGACAGAAGCAGAAGGCATATAAAGGACTGACCATATTCTTGCAAAACCATCAAATTAATTACAGGTGGTTGATTCCAGAAGGACTGGTCTTTAAGTTTAAAGACAAAAGAGAGAAGATTGACTCCATTTTCAAAGCACAAGAATTTTTGAAGAGACACGCCAGCTCAGAGGAGGAAGCAAAACTCGCCAAGTGGAAAGTTTTTAGTAGCGACGAGGACAGCAATCCAGAAGGAGGAGACGAAGAACCGGAAGAAAAAGGAGCGGCAGGAGGTGTCTCCTATAATCTAAGAGAGAAGAAAGGCAGACACCCCAACACCTGATGAAGTTTTGAGAGTGCTGCAATGAACAATACTAATATTAGCCCAAAAGGACTTTACTAATCTAATTTTTTTTATCTTTGACAGGTAATGATGCAGGAAGATCGACCGCTCATGGTGGAAGCTATGGACTTTACTAATACTGATAAAAGATTAATATACTAATTTACTCATCACTCACCACTTTTCTTAACCCCTCTATATACCTTCCCTCTTTTTCTGAAAAATTTAAAGCAATAAAATTCTCTCCTCCAGGAGAGTTTAATTTAAAAAAAAAAGCAGCTCCTTAATAGAGGACAATTACTATAAATTGTTAGAAGAAATTAGAAAGGATTTGGCAAGATGGAAGGATATACCTCTATCTATTATGGGTAGAATTGCAACAATTAAAATGAATATATTGCCCAGATTTCTTTTTTTGGCGTAAACTATTCCCATACTAAAGAATCAGAAATTCTTTAAAAATCTAGATAAAATTACCAGAGAGTTCATTTGGCTCCCCAAAAATGCTAGAAGTGAGCCCAACAGTGATGTGATGCCATAAAATACATCATCCAAATACCTTTTTTCCAGGGGAACTGATCTCCTTAGCCTGGAGATTAGTTGTAAAGCAAGGAAAACTCCAGGCCCCACCAGGAGGCTGGCAAACCCACCTCTAAGATACATTCACCTTGTTTGTTCCTTCTTACTTCTTAAGTAGCTGGTCAACCAATTCTCTTAAAAATTATTTTATTGGTGCCCTGATTGTTTTTAACTTACATTGCATGCTGAAAAGTATGTAAGTTTGCTGATTAGCTCTTACATCATTGCTCCAGCTTTTGATTTATTCTGAATATTATATTTTAATTGATGGCTGTAACCACCTTGAAGAATTGTATCAGAAGATGGCATAGAAATGTTTTAACAAGCAAGCAGCACAGTAGCTCTGATTCACATCAAGGGAGTTGGCTTAGGAGAACTTTCCAACAGCTATTTTCTGTCACATCTGTTGCTATTTTCCCTTCTCTGGCGTAAAGTCTCAACATTTGATGTATTTATTGCACTTCTGTTATTTAATTGGCAGTAGGACCATTTGGTGTATGGTTTTTACATCAAAAGTTATTCTTACAGTTGTCTACTGATTCAGATATGTAAAATATGTCAAGCCATTAGGAGAAATTACTTCAGCCTTATAAAGGGATACTGAAATCTGAAAACAAGCAAATAAAGAAGTCTGTAGACCATCAAATGAAATGAGCTACAATGTAGGGCTGGAATTTTTGAGAAGACAAACCTTGTTATCTGAGCCCTCAAAATTCTGTCCTTCTGAAGTGTACAACTAAAACAGATGCTGGCAGGTCCTTTGATGCCAAGTACTATCATCTGTACATAGTATCAGTCAAGCCTTGTAGAACACCATAATAATACACTACGATAACAACAGATGTGTAAAGCTAGAATGAAAAGTATTTGAAGAGAGACCTTGAACAGACACACGCTACTTTGCAAGTCACATGTATAACACAAACAGATGCAAATCAGTTTAAAAAACCAAACATTTTGAAGGCATGCTTGAAAATGTTTACTAGTTTTATTGATGAAAAACACCATCTATGATCTAAATGGCACTCAGCAGAGAATTCAAAACTGGAAGATAATTAAAGGTGGGAACCGAGTCTCATACAGATAAAATTAATCCATGGCAAAGAACTCAAATATAGGAATAACTGAAGCCTACAAATCCAGTTAATCCATAGCAATCAAAATGCATGTAAAGCGGATCACTTATGAATACAAGTGTAGTCATATGGAGAACAAGGTCAAGCATCTCTCTCTTACAAAATAGTGGGCCCTCAAACATGGCTATTGGAGTCTTCTCTAGCCCTGTGCAAATAGCTCATCTGGATCTTAACACCACATAGGGAGGGTCACTGGCGTGAGAATGCTAGCTCTGCACCCCTGTAATCAATCACAACAAGGTGAGGAGCAGGGCCAAGCACCCTCATGTCCACTCTCCCTCACTATGTGGTGAGTCAGCACACAGACAGGTCATCTGTATGGAGCTTCTGTGTTGATGATGGCCGTCTGGCTGGCTGCTGTTCTCACATCTGCTCACTACTGTTGTTGTTCAAGTTTCTTCCAGACCTGCCAGCAAGTGCTACACCAAACAGGTAAATGAGCAAATAGGTGGTGCTGTAGGGGGGTGGGCAAATGGGATGACAGTGGAATGAGTTGCCTCAGACAGGGCAGGGCTGGGCAAGACATTGCCAGTGGGACAGACTGAACAGGAGTAGCAGGACAGCTAGATTCCTGTAGCACCTTAGAGATCAACAGGATTTGGGGAACATGAGCTCTCAGGATTCAATGCTCCCTTCATCAGATCAGCAAGAGGGGCTTAAGTAAGTGGAGCAAGCCAGGCTTCCAGCCAGTGTAGCTACTCTTCCCTGAAAAGTACTGAGACTTACTTAGTGAATTCAGCTCTCGTACTTTATTAGGAGAAGAACAAGACAAAGCAGCCGGCTCGCAGGCCGGCTTATATGTCCCAAGGAAAACACACCCACATACACCCAACACCCGTGGATGGTCTATTTACAGTGATTAGATTATTACCTTCGATCCTAGGTTCCCGATTGGCAGGGAACTAGGATCCAACCGGCTATTGTGTTTAGGAGTGAAGCTCAGGCCCTTCACTTGGCCGCATGTGGAACCGGCCGAAACCGGATCGCGCACATGGCCGGGTCAGTACACAACATTCCCTACCCATTCTCCTGTTCTTCCACTCTGTAGTGTTTGCCATCCTACAAAGTGAGCTAGGCAGAAAAGTTCTTGTTCCTGGTTGGCATTGCTAGCAGCATGAAGGTTATGTGATACACACACGCTGTTTCATGTTTGCCCTTGCTGTTACTTTAATATGTTAATAAAGTGGCCTTATTTTATCCAACCTTGGTTGTCTGACTCTTTCTTCCGTCTGAGTGGGCAATCTGGCCCCACAGGAGGCAGCCAATGGCATGCCTCCTGGGGGCCGCCTTTGCCTCCTCGTGAGGAG
This sequence comes from Gekko japonicus, assembly GCF_001447785.1. Taxonomy (NCBI): domain Eukaryota; kingdom Metazoa; phylum Chordata; class Lepidosauria; order Squamata; family Gekkonidae; genus Gekko; species Gekko japonicus. The sequence goes on from NW_015164203.1 coordinate 780,797, forward strand.
GAATGGAGGAAGGGGTGTGGTGCAGCCTCAGCTCCTAAAGGGGGAGCGGAGCCAGCACAGCTCTTTAAGGCTGGCTCCGCTCTACCCCTGGCAGTTGCTCGCCTCGTGCTCGGCCCACCCACCCACCCTGTATGTAGTGTAAGCACAGGTTGGTTGCCCCGTTTAATGGGGGGCTGGGTAAGAATTTTTTGTCCCCTTCTCTGATTGGCTATTGAGAAGGGGTCTTTTTCGCCTACCCTGCACTACTGCCAGTGGATTGAGGAATTGGTTTGGGATGGTGCCTTGGGTTAGTTCGTCACTTTATTAGGGCAGAATTAGGTTTAAATAAAGTTCAGCGGCTACGTAAGCACCAATTAATAACCCCAGGGGGGGGTAGAGTGGGATCAACCCTGCAGCCGTGCGGCCAGGGATGAGGCTTGCAGACTGCCTATGGGGATGGCCATGACGGAGTCTCAGTGTTTGAGGGCTCCTGAAGGCGCATCCCAATCATTGGCTCGACTGGGTTTGCAAGCGACTTACAGTTGGCTCCAACCTGGGGCCTTGGTGTCTTGCCTTTTATACGGTTAAGGATGGGGTCAAAGCGACACCAGGCCTTGACCAAGCCGCTG
>NW_015164203.1:781620-781723 GCF_001447785.1 Gekko japonicus
GAGAGAACTGAGGGAGAGAAAACCTTTTCCAACCTGTTCACAATGCTAGAAACTCAAGGTCACCTGATGAAACAATAGGTTCAAGCAGACAACAGGAAGTACT
>NW_015164203.1:786642-865610 GCF_001447785.1 Gekko japonicus
TTCTTCCTGTTGGTTGTTACCCTTCTAGGATGTCGTCTTCCTGTTCAACCCACTCGGAATGCTTTGCTGGTTACACCAACCTAATTCTTCCCGCGATACTGTTCGTCAGTTTCGGTTTTTCAGCTGCGCGCACATCTCCGGTCTCACCGCAGGAATGTTAAACAATATGCTTTTTTGCTATTTAATAGCCTTCAATCAACTATTTCTTTACCGGAATCAGAGTTTTGGGAATATTAATTCTTTATCCGCTCAACCGCTTAATTCAATTTGGGTTTTATCACAGTTCAGGTAAGCGGCACGTTTATTGTTATCTACGCGATCAAAACGGGTTTCGCATTGCTTCTTTTCACTCACTGTTGTTGCCCATCTTCAAGAATGCAGGGCCGTCCCCCCCCCCCCCCCCCCCCCGATCATTTTGGCTGCTCGTTCCTGGCACTTTTCAAGCTCTACAGTATCCGGAACTGGACACAATATTATTCCTAGTGTGGTCTCACTACGAACTTGCGTAAGGGCATCAAAATAGCGGCAGTTTCATTCTTTATTTCTGTTCTAATTGAGGCCAGCATGAAACGTGCCTTTTTCACAGGAGTCACACTCTGCGTTGACATTTTCATCAAGCTCTCCACCACCACCACCCCAACATCCCCCTTTGTTTGTTTCTGCCAGCTCAGATCCCATTAGCACGCACGTGAAGTTGGGATTATTTGCCAATAGGCATCACTTTACCCTTGCTCACATTGAATCGCATTTGCCATTTTAATGCCCATTCCTCCAGTTTGAAGAGATTCTCTTTGCAATCCGTTTTTGTCTTCAAATATTTTTTTTATTTTATTTTCATACTACAAGACTAACAACTACAAAGACTAACAACACTACAAAGACTAACAACACTACAAATACTACAACACTAGACTAAAACCTAAGCTATACAAGGATCATATAAAAAGATTAATCATTAGCTTAAACAAAGTTCACTTTATGTTATAATTATTGGAATGGCGTAGTTTCTTATCGCTTCTCTACCAACTAACATTTAAAAAATTAAATCAGGTAAGTATGGGTTAAACAATTTAACTTTCAGAGTTATATTATTTTGGTTTCTTTCTTCTGAACTTCTTTTTGTCCAAATTCCATTGGACCTTTGGGACTTTGGGGACTGCCACCTCTTTCTCTGGTTCTTGCCCTCTTCTGGATTGCTGCCCGTTGTACTTTCTATGCTTTCCGAACCAAATGTGCTGCTTCCTTCTTCCTGATCTTTTCCCTCTGCTGGTCTTTTGTCATATGCTAGTCTTTATTGCTGTTCCAGAAACAGCTTCGCTTTAAAGACAGAGTCCATCTTTTTTCTTTTTCTTTTTAATCTTATATTTGAAGACAAATCCCTCCGATCTCTTTGAGGATCTCATCATTTCCCCCCCAACAGGTTTATTTTTCTTGATAAATTCTGGATATGTCCAATGGATCATATCCATATCGCTTTATAATACATCCACTGATAAACCTGTCCTTTTAACCAACACTTCACTTAAGATTTGCTTCAGATTCTCACCCTTCCAGTCTTTGTTGAATTGCTTTTGACTTGGCTTCTTCACTGCTTTTACCGTCTCCTCTGATTTTAAATTTAGTTTTCAGCTGATCCTGATTGTTGAAATTGGTCATCTGATCTAACAGAGGGTGCAATGCAGTAGCTGTCATATTGGGAAGGTCAGTACTTGCTTCTGGTTTAGCAACCGGATGTAGTGATCTTGCAGTTCCAGGAGAGTACCTCAATCTCATCGCCATCTTTTTTGCCCGAAAAGTCATTATTTACAGTACAGAGAAACTTGTTTTTTTTAAAAAAAGTCACTGAAAGTTCATTTAAGACGTTGCTTTAAAGAAATCCATACTTTACTTGATGCAGTCCGAAGTCACAGTTGCTTCTAGCCCCTTCTGTCACTTAGGAAGATCGCTTAAGGTTTTTTGGGGGACGAACTCCCTGCTTCATTACAGATTGGGGCTTTGGGGCTCCATATTGGCGCTTATCTGCATAGCCGGTTAGAGAAAAACAGGACTCACACTTCATTCCACGCCAGCTGCAGAGGTAGGGAGAGCTTTAAAGTTTCACTTGATCACTTGCTCGCTCATTCAGTGTGCGCCTCTTAGTGCCATGATGGCGCTGCGGCAGCAGGACCTATTGGGGCAAAGAGGAGCCTTGATTCCTTGGCCTCAGCCTTGGAAGAGGCACCCCTCACACCCCAGGCTGGGAGTCCCCTACAAGGACTGGGGGGGGGTCTGGATCAACTGACCCCCCTCCCATCCGCCGGGTCACAGGCCACTTCCATCGGGGCTCTGATGGAGCATGCCAGCCATTCAAGTCGCCGAAACCGAAACCTCAACATTGGCTTCTCTTATGTTCTTATGTGCTCCCATGGGCCCTACTTATAGTCCAAGGACAACATTAGCAATACAGAACATTCATTGTTTAGTTGCTAATTCAACAAACAGATCCTGTAAACAAGTTTTTTGCAAAAAGGAGGGTAGAAAACTGAAACCAAATGGTCACTTGGACAAAATGGAAAAACTTTATTGAAAGTGAATATCTGTACATGATATAAACATACTACACTGAAAAACTGAAAGAGTTTCTTATAGTTTTCTAAGCAGCATCTTTCAGTACTAACCACAGTGAATTCTAACTGATTCCCAATCTTTTACCAGTCTCTCTATCCCAAAATCACAATGTGTCATTAATTTTAAAAACAAAATTTATTTTTTCTCCTCTTGTATCCCCGGAGGTAATTTATTGTTCCATTATTATTTCTTCTATGCTTTCAATAATGCATTATTGCCTCCATTAAAAGCATTTTAGAGATTGCCTTGCTCCATAAATAAGAGAAACCTTTTTAGAAATCTGTTCCCATAATCAATGTTTAAGAAGGCTTGTTTCACAGAATTTATTTTCCTAAGGAATAAATAAAAGTATGTGTTCACTTTCAAGAGGCTGGATTACAAAGTTTGGGTTCTTCAGTAGGTATTCATAGTATATTATTTACAAATGGGAGACCCCCAAGGAATTGCAGGGAGGCTTTTCACTTTCAGGTCCTCCATGGTTTCCTCTTATTTCCGCTTTCCCTTCCCTGAAAGCCCCCATAGCCTCTCCCCTTTTCCTGCATCCTTCTCTCCTTCCCACCCACCAACCAATCTACCTTCATCTGCCCACCTGTCTTCAGCTTTCCCTCCTTCTCTATGCCTGGCAGCCTCTACCCAGAAAAATTCTGGGCAAGTTTTGCTGGTTGGGCCAGGCCCAGTTGTGCAGCTCAGAAGCTCTAAAATCACCTTTCACCTGTATCCCCTTTAGGGTTGCCGGGCCCCAAGTCCGGGCAGGGATGCACCCACATTTGCAGGCCCCTTTCCGCTGCCAGCCAGCTGGCTGGCAGGGGGAATCCCACCCACAAATGCCCCTGAATGCAATATAATGGCATCACCTGGAAGTGATGTCATCATGCTGCCAATATCTGGGGGTGATGCTCTAGTTTTTGGACAAAACTTTATGGTAAAATTGGGCTCAAACCATAGAGTTTTGCCCAAAAACCAGAGCATTCTCCCCCCAGGTCAGTGACGTGATGATGTCACTTTTGGGTGATGTCATTGTGGTGCGTGTGCAAAGTGCACATGCCAGAAGATCCCAGGATGAATCTTGGAGCCCCCCCACCAGCAGCGAGGTAGGACCTGGCAACCCTAATCCCCTTACAACACTATTTCTTCTTTCCCTCTTTCTGGCAGCCCCCATATCCTCACCTTTCCTTGTTTCCTTCCCTAGCCAGCAATCAACCAGCATTTTATCTGCTCCCCACCTTTAGCTCTGTTTATTATTTATTTCATTTATACCCTGTCTTTCTCCACAACAGGGACCCAAAGCAGCTCGCATCATTCTGCTCTCTTTCATTTTATCCTCACAACAAACCTGTGAGGCAGGTTAGGCTGATAATGTGTGATTGTCCCAAAGTCACTCAGTGAGCTTCCATGACAGAGCAGTAATTCAAACCTGGGTCTCCCAGATCCTAGTTGGAAACTCTAACCACCATACCATGCTGGCTTTCATGGGGTGACTGCTGTTGAACAACAGAAAAATGTATCACAGAAAGTGTATAGTATAGTACACCAACCAACAATAACTGTGTATGGAAACACAATATTTATTTTATTTATTTATTTATTGTTAAATTTATACCCCGCCCTCCCCAGATGGGCTCAGGGCGGCTAACAGATGGGCACATATGCCAAAATTCAACAGGTAAAAACGGAATAAAACAAGCAATAAAACGATCATTCCTATAAAATACAAGTGCTCTGGATGTCACAAATAATAACAGATGGGCTCACACATAACAAAGTGGTCTGAGAGTGACACGATAGACTCCAGATGGTACAGCAATCCGTCCTTCCTCCCAGGGCTGTCCCGTTCCCCGATGACACCCACTCCACTGAGTGGTGATGGTACGGTGATGGTATAGTGATGGTGCAATATGAATGCAATAAATTGACATTATATAAAGTATATTGTAACTAACTCAACAAATACGGCATAAGCATCAATACATATAATTTACAAGTTAATTAAAAAAAACAATGTTGTACACAATAGGGAAATGAATAATCACTTACAAAAAGTCAACAGCCTTCCTGAACAATAGCATGCAACCGGGCCTGGATGAGCCATGCAAGCTTTATAGTAGAAAGTCACTTGGTGGTTGCTGCCAGGCCTGGACACAATTCCTCATGCCAGGGGCAGATTGGCTATGATGGGCACCAGAACATCTCCTGATAGCCTCCTTCCCTCCATGAGTTGGGTCAGCCTTGTGACAAAAGGGCTGCATCTGCCCCCCCCAAGCTCAACATGGTGTGGGGAGGTTGTGCCCAAGCCCTATGTGAGGTGAGGGAAGTGGTGCCCAGCCTGCCCATGCTTTGTATGAGACAGGACAGTGGCTGGCCTCGCCAAGCTCCACACAAGGCTAGGAAAACGGTGCCTAGCCCACCCCAGCTCCTCATGAGGTGAGGGAGGCAGCACCCAACCTGCCTAAGACATGCCCAAGAAGACATGCCCAGCCCACCCACGGTAAGGCAAGTGGGGCATCACCTGTCCCACCCAAGCCCTACTCAAGGGGAAGCAATGGAGGTGCTCTTGAGCCCACCCAAGCTCCACCTGAGACAATGGGGGGGGTGGCCAGCCAATTGGGGGTGGTGCCAGTCTTTGGGAGATGGGGCAGGGGAAAACATACTGCCTCTTCTTCTCTCCCTCCCTCCTTTGAGGGAGTGGGGCCAGGGTGGGCTGGGATTGGCGTCCTTTGGCAGGGCCATTTTTTACTCTCATTCAGTTCTTGTCTCTTCCCCCAAAGGCCAAAACAGTCTAGAAAAGACACTTCCCCCTTTCCCTGCCCCTGTCTTTCACTACCAGAAACCAAGACTTGAAGGCTGGCAAAACTGTAGTTACCAGCAATGGCCACTGAGGGTGTTCCTTTCTAAAAGCTATGGGTACTGCTTCTATTATTTGGGGAATTCCCCCCTCCCATTTTTCTCCAAACCTGGGCCAGTTTTAAGATTTCTAGAAAGATCTGTTTTGGCTGTTCATTTTTTTTTTAACTCATTTTTTTTATTTATTTATAAAATTTAAAAAACAGTCAGTAGCTATAAGTCGAAACAGCAGCAAAAAATAAAATTGGGAAGGTGGACACATTCACGATATCTGGGGAGTTTCCTCAATACAAGTAATGAACTTGTGGATGAGCAGGAGCGTTCAGCCTTGAAGCAAATGTGACAGCCTCAAGGTGTTTTGGCTGTTCATGGCTCCAGTCTTCCAGTTTAGGTATCCAAGATCTGGCCATGTTGAAAAATTGGCTATATTGATTAATAATTTATTTTATTTACTTCTGTGCATGGAAGGAAACGAAATTCACCTTGTGCCTGAAGTAGAATAATATATATATATATATATATATATATATATATAATACAACATATATAAGAGTGAGATCTTATATATAATACAAGCTGTGTTGCTGACAACTCATCTCACCTCCCATTGGCCACTGGGGAAGCTGCCTTGGCATCCTATTGGCCCATCCCACCAGCTCCTCCAGTCTTACAACCCCACTTTTGACGTGTTGCACCTTGGAAGTTGTAGTTCCATTTATTTGCTTTCAGAATTGGGAAGGAAGAGAAATCCACCCTCTGCTCCCCTGCAAAAGGGAAATAGGAGAGTTGGCCCCAACATTAGACCTAATAATTGTGTGTGTGTACAACTTGTTTATTTGGGAGTAAGTAAGGGAGAATCCACTCAGTGGCTTCTCAGGCAGGTACCTAAGAAAGGAGGGAAGGTTTGCGGGTTTTTTCCTAACTCCCTCAGCCTCCTGCAGGCAAGGAGAAGGAGGAGACATGAGACACACTTTGAAAGGGGGGAAATCTGCTTATTTTATACAAGCTTAGTTTGTTAAGGGGGAGATTGGGACTTGGAGGTAGCCCCCAAAATTCATGATTAAAGGGGGAGATTGGTGTGGGGGCACAGTGAAATCGATAGGGGGTGTTGCAAAATCAATAGAGGGTGCTGCCTGCACTGCCCCCATGCTGGATATGGCCCTGCCAGGAGTGGAAACCCCTGGAAGGGCCTCTGCTGGTGTTGTGTATCCATAAAGAGTGTACATGCGCTTGGGCTCGCATGTGGTCAGGAGCACAAGCACAGCTTCAGGTTCCAACAGAATAGCGGGTGAGGATCCTAGGATGGACCTATCAGCCACCTTGGATCCAACATCTGACCTATGGAGATTAGTCACCTTGTAAATAGCCTATAATGGGTGGTGGTGTGTGTGGGGTGTGGTGTATTTGGGAGATATAAGCAGGGCTCAACCCTGGAAGTTTGTCTTGTGTTTTGCCAATAAACTATGAGCTGATCACTTACACACATCTGAACCCAGTATATTATACTGGCGACGAGGATGGGATCCCAATAAGCGAGCATGACCCAGTAGCCGAACTGGCACCGCAACACGAGTCCCCAGACTCCACGACCAGCACCGCACCTCGCACCACTCCCCCTCAGGTCATGGATGCCGCTCCAGGACAGATCGCTGCTTCTGACCCGGCTCATCCTGAGCTCTTGAAAGTGTGGGTTGAACAACAGAAGTATTTTGTCCATTTCCAGGACATCGTGGAGGCGGAAAAGAAAAAAAATCACTCCTACTTAGCACATGCAGCATGTCCATGCTATGTCTGGACCAGGGCCTCATCGCACCCAAGTTTCTGGAAGAATCAACATAAGAGCAGCTCATCAAGGTCCTCATGGATCACTTTGTTCCTCAACCCACCAAAATAGCAGTGTGCATGGACTTCTTTGTGCAAACGCAACAGCTCAACGACTTTATGGCCCAACTGCGGAGGCTGGCCATCAGTTGCGGGTTTCTTACCTCGAGGACGCCATCCTAAACCAATTTGTATGTGACGTCCAAGAGCCCAAGCTCTGCCAGAAGCTCATCGGCCACGATGAACTCAACTTAGAAAAAGCCCTCTGCGTGGCCACCGCTTTTGCCAAATCCTGGCAAGATCGGCCAGGCCAAGGCGCACATCAGCTCTCCACATTCCCGACCTCCAACGTATTGGATGATGATGAGGTGTTCCAGGTCTGCCACCACACTCGCCGGAAGTCATGCCTGCTGTCCACTACTCCCCCACCAGCAAGGCCAAGCACCCAAGTGCCCATGAGGAACGGCGCCCAAGTGCCCTGCACCAGCTGCGGTGAGGACCATGACCATAATTTCTGCCATTTCCGGGACGTGATCTGCTGATCCTCCAACAAATCCAGCCACATCGCTCGCACCTGCCGTTCCAGAGGGACCCGATGCCAGCCAACCACGCACCAGGAATCCGCAGAGTTTCACACAATGGCTGTTTGCCACCACCAGGTACTGAACTTGCCTTGAGACACCCCTGATAAGATTAAAGTAACAGTTTTGATAGAGGAGGTCCCCTGTGAAATGGAACTGGACACAGGCGCCTCCATTTCCATCATTTCAGCAGAGACACTCTGAGGGCTCTGTCCGTGGGGGGGGGGGGCTGGTTGAACCCAGTCAACTTACCCTCTGTGACTTCCAGAAGAACCCAGTGCGGTTAAGGGGTTGGGCAAGTTCAGGGTGCAATACCAGGACTTTAATGGACTGTTAGACCTGGTGGTGGTAGAAGGCCAGCGCACCAGTCTGCTGGGACTGTCCTGGTTTGTGGCATTGGGGTTCAAGGTGATGGGCGTTCACAACGTACAGCTGACTGACTTTAACAGGGTGTGTGAGGAATTCCCAGTGGTATTCGATGGCACACTGAGGCATTACACGGGTCCCCCGGTCTCCCTCGACCTAGACCCAGCAATCCGCCCCATCCGCATGAAGGCCTGGTGGGTTCCATTTGCCTTACAACGTAAAATCGACCTAGAACTAGACCGTCTCATAGCCAAGGGGGTTCTGCAACCCGTACCACATGGCCCCTGGGAAACCCCGATCATGTCCCCAGTGAAGCCCAATGGGGATGTCCGGCAATGCGCTGACTATAAGTGCACAATCAATAAGGCTCTTCAGGACTACGAATATCCCATCCCCATAGTGAGCCATGTCTAAACTTCCCTAGCGGGAGCCAGTATTTTTTTGGAAACTGGACCTGGCCCAGGCATATCAACAGCTCCCAGGGCATGTTCTGGGTGCACCGGCTGCAGTTTTGGGTCAGTGTGGCCCCGGGGATCTTTCAAAACCTGATGGATCGTCTCCTTAAAGGCATCCCCGGGGTCCAGCCCTTCTTCAATAACGTTTTAATTGCCACACAGTTGACAGAGGTCTTTGCCGAGAGGCTACGCAAGGTCCTGCAATGCTTCAATGCCGCCAGCCTAAAGGTGAAATGGGAAAAGTGTCTTCTCGGGGTGCCAGGGGTGGAGTTCCTGGGGCTTGCAGTTGATGCCCAGGGCATCCATCCCACGTCCGACAAGGTTCTTGCCATTGTGAATGCACCCACCCCATAATCCAAAGCAGAACTCCAGGCCTTCTTGGGCCTGCTCAATTTTTACCACTCCTTTCTGCCCCACAAAGCAGCAGTCACCGAGCCCCTGCACCATCTCCTCAACAAAAAGAGCACCTTGGGTTTGGGGTCCAAAACACGCCTCTGTGTTCCAGGCCGTCAAGGACCTGCTTGTCTCGAATGCAGTCCTGGCACACTTTGATGAGTCTCTTCGAGTTGTCCTTGCATGTGATGCTTCCCATACAGGGTCGGGGCAGTCCTGGGCCACCAGTTGCCAGATGGCCACAAGGTTCCTGTCACCTATTACTCCCGGACTCTCTCTTCGGCTGAGCACAACTATGCTCAAATTGACAAGGAGGCCTTGACAATCGCGGCTGGTGTAAAAAAGTTCCATGATTACCTCTATGGCCGGCCCTTCACCATCGTCATGGACCATAAACCTCTCTTGGGCCTACTCGCTCTGGATTGCCAGACTCCTCAGAGGTTGTCCCTGAGGGTGCTTCACTGGTCCATCTTCCTGGCCGGGTACCAGTATGCACTCCTCCACCGCCCAGGAAAAGCAATGGACCACGCCGACGCAAAAAACTCTTAGCCACCTTTCTCTTCCTTCCTGTGACTTGAACCTGGCTCCCACCCATCAGATCCTGTTGCTCGAGGACCTGCCCGACAGCCCCATCCAGGTCTCTGAGGTGGCCCGCCACACTGCTCAGGATCACCTGCTTTCCCGTATCTTGGACTGGGTGGGGAGAGGGTGGCCCACCAGCTTTCTCCTCCCACTGAGATGAGCTGTCTGCCCATAAGGGTTGCTTGTTGTGGGGAAGCTGGGTGATCATTCCCACCCCACTGCAGTGGCGGGTACTAGCAGCCTTACACGAGATGCACCCCAGCATCGTCAGGATGAAAGCGCTTGCACAAAGTTATGTATGGTGGCCCAGCATGGATGGTGAGATTAAGGACTGCATTAAGTGCTGTCAGACTTGTCAGGAATCACAACCGGATCTGCCTCGGGCCCCGGTCAGGCCTTGGGAGTCCTCACACAAACTGTGGGCCTGGTTACACTTAGACTTCGCAGGTCCATTCCAGGGGCAGATTTTTTTTATCCTCGTGGACTCATTCCCCAAATGGCTTGAAATAGTGCCTGTCCCTTCCGTCTCATGCTGCAATCCATGCCCTATGGCAGATTTTCAGTACACATGGTTTGCCAGACACCCTAGTTATGGACAACGGGACTGCCTTTACATCTGCAGAGCTCCAGGAATTCAGAAGCTACTATGCTATTAGACACATCCCTTCCACTCCCTTCCACAATGAGTGGCCAGGCTGAGTGCATGGTGAGGACAACCAAGGAGTCCCTGCGCAGGCTGGTCCTGGGGGACTGGAAATACCAACTGGCTGCCTTCCTCTTTGGTCAGACGATCACCCCACACTCTAGCACCAGCCGCTGTCCAGCTGAACTACTCATGGGCTGATGGCTCACCACTCACCTCGACAGTTTGCACCCCAATTGCACGTCGGAGCACAGCGCCACCCCAGCTACTGAAGAAGCTCCCCATGGCTTCTACTTGGGCAACCCCGTTTATACCCGGAACTTTGCACAGGGCCCCGCATGGGTCCAAGCCAGGGTGATCCTGATGACCGCCCCCTATCTTACGAAGTGTTGACAGAAGACAGCCAAGTACTCTGCCGCCACATCGATCAGCTCCACAGCTGACTCCTCCTGGTGAAACAGCACATGGCAGAGGACAGCGAGGATGAGACGCTGGGCCCGGGCCCATGCAACAATGAGGAAAGCATGCCCAGTGCTCAATCCCAATCCGGACCGAGGACACCAACGGCAGAGAATACCACTACCTCCCCAGAGACAGTGGAGACATTCAGGCAAGACAGTGAGCCAGCACCTAAGTCCGTCCCTGGGCTTCCTGCCAGCCCAACAGAAATGCCCAAATCGATGACCCAGCCTGAGGGTCCGTACCACTCCACCCGGGAATGGCAGAGGCCAGCATACCTGAAGGACTTTGTATGCTAAAGGGATCTGAACCATGGGGGGAAGGGTATTGTGTATCCATAAAGAGAGTACATGCACTTGGGCTCGCACGTGGTCAGGAGCCCAAGCACAGCTTCAGGTTCCAACACAATAGTGGGCGAGGATCCTAGGACAGACCTATCGGCCACCTCATATTCCACGCACAACCAATGGAGATTAGTCACCTTGTAAATAGCCTATCACAGGTGGTGGTGTGTGGGGGGTGTGGGGGGTGTTTGGGAGATATAAGCAGGGCTCAGCTCTGGAAGTTTGTTATGTGTTTTGCCAATAAACTATGAGCTGATCACTTACACACGTCTGAACCCAGTATATTATAGCTGGCCTCTGACTTTGGCTGCGCCCAGGGCTCGCCTGCAATGCCCAAAGTTGCCTTCTCCACAGTCAGTCAATGACAGCTGAGGTGGGTGTTGTGGAGGCAGCAAGGGTAAAGGAAAGTGAATGCCAAGGGTTGGGGGGTGGAAGACAACAAGGGGGTGGCGAGTGAATGTCAAAGGTTTGAGGGGTGGGTGGGAAGACAGCAAGGGTGGGGTGAGGGGAGATAGGAAGGGTGGGGGAGTGAATGCCAAGGGCTGGGGGTGGGAAGACAGTAAAGGGTGAAGTGAATGCCAAGGGTTGAGGGTGGGTGGGAAGACAGCAAGGGTGGGGGAGTAGTGGAGTGCCCAGGGTGCAGGGGTAGCTGAGAGGAAGGAAGTTGAGATAAAGGGAATTGCTTCCTTCCTTCCTTCTTCCTCTATCAATGTTCTCTCTCTCTCCTTTCCCTTATCTGTCAATCTACTCCCATATCTTTTGCCCCCCCATTCCTTCTCTGTCAATCTACCCCCTTCTCTTATAACCTACCTCCATTTTCCCCTTTGTCCCATTCCCTTCCCAACAGCCACGTTCTAAACATGCCTTGCCTCCCTCTATCTTTCCCTTCCCTCCCCAGCCCCCATGGCCAAGGTTGGGGCACTCACTCAGAGCCTCTTTCTAGAACTTATTGTATTTATTCCCATAACAGGCCTTATTCCTATTATGATTTCAGGTAAAGAGAAGGGGTAAGCTGACAGATATTGCTCAAATAAATAGCCCACCGAACCCAGAATACTCTGTCCCAGCTTTTCCATTGCATTACCGCATACCTAAAGATTCCTGAATTTCCCATTGAGTTCTTAACATATCTGAATGCACGAGTCTTAAGGGACGCAAATGACTTTGAATTGAATCAATAGTATTCTGGGAATAATAGCATCATAATAATCAAACACTTGTGCAAAGAGTTATTCATGCCCAGTATACCCAAAATGCTTCAAAATGATTCTTACATCCCAGGGTTTGTTTGTTTGTTTTTCATCCATTAAAAGCAGACAGTTCCCCTGTGCAGATGCATTTGAGGAAAGCAGAGCTCTGCACTCTCTCCTTTCTGTATAATACAAAAATAGCTTTATAAAAGTGTATTAAAGAATCCCTTAATTAAATTCTGGATTTAATTGAATTGTTTCATAATAGCCATCTTACACCAGTTCCACCACTATTCATATGTTTCCCTTTCACCATCTAATTAAAATGCAATAGATGTTATAGGAATAGTCAAAAGGAGCTTCAAACTTCACACAGTGACACATTTTAAAATATTGTGCAGAATATTTTGACACTAAGAAGGAAAACATATGCTTTTTAACCCAATGTCTTTTTATTTTTCTCGGATTTTATGTAGCCTTGAAGATTACTTTTGTTTCTCTTCCCTGTTCACAATAATAAACATACATTTACCCAAATCCTTAATCAGCTCTCCCATTTTAAAGTGAATAATTTTAGCAGCAGCTCAGTTATCCTATGACTCTGCCTGGAAGTTGCATGGTCTTAAAGAGAGTGAGAGGAAGGGCATTTATGCAAAAGGGGGAGAGCAAATTTTACCAGCTGTCCATTCTCATTGGAGATCCCCATGACATACCCTGTGCTGTTCTGGAGGGTAACCAAGCTCCTAAAAGACATTTTTCAGGGAACACAGGGAGAAGAGGAAGAATCTGTTTCCTGAATAGAACACCATTTGCAGCTTTAAAACCATGAACTGTGTTTCTGTTAAATACTATACATTAGTTTGTGTGTGAAGTGGATTATTAGAATAATTTGTTTTATAAGAATGTGCTTTTGATAGATTTCACATGGAAACAATATTCTTAAAACATGCCTCAAAAACCTCATTTTTTTGCCTTTATTGAAAAATATATACCATGAGACAAGAAATTCAACCCTGAAATCAGAAAGCTGGCTCTCTTACAAATCAGAACTAACTCATATTCTACATGCTACACAGTTTACATATAACCATTTGCAGTATGATAAAGAAATTACTTTTGAAACTGCTCCACATATTTCAGATTGTTGTTGTTGTTGTTCAGTCACACAGTCAAGTTTGACTCCTCACAACCCCATGGACCATATCATGCCAGGTCCTCCTGTCCTCCACCATCCTCCGAGAGTTTGTTCAATCCCATGTTCATTGCATTGACAACACTATCTAACCATCTCATTCTTTGCTGTCCCCTTCTTTTACCTTCCATCTTTCCCAGCATCAGGATCTTTTCCAGTGAGTGCTCCCTTCTCACTTGGTGACCAAAGTATTTGAGCTTCAGCTTCAGCATCTGGCTTTCCAGGGAACAGTCAGGGTTGATTTATTTTAGGATTGACTGATTTGATCTCCTTGCAGTCCAAGGGATTCTCAAGAGTCTTCTCTGGCACCATAATTCGAAAGCATCTATTCTTAGAGACTGATACATTTTAGTAGTAACAGAGCAGATTTTAAACATACCTTTTGGACATATCCTAAAGTTCAAGCTTTTTAGACTGATATTGTGGACCAAATATCTGAAATTACAAACTGTACATTGCCAATGAATCCTATAGTAATAGTATTATGCCACATGAAAGATGAAGTACTTGACTTGGATTTGGAAATACTTTTAAATCTGCTGACTGCAAGATTTGTATTACAATAGAACAGGAAAAATGAAAAGCACCAACAAGATCACAAAGGTTTAATAAGATTTGGGGAAAGTGTTTAATGATCAAATAAAGATGCTATGTATGTGCACAACATCTGTTGATTTGGAGGGGTGAACAAGTTCTATGAATGATGGTATATCTTTTTTTAAAAAAAATTATTGGAACTCTACATTTCAAGCTGGAATCCACCTGTATGTCATCTTTGGTTAGCTATAACTGATTATATGGATTTAATTTGCAAAACTGATTTGTTTAGAAGAGTTTTTTATTAGCTATAAGTTATTAGCTATTAAATAATATATTTTTTAAAAAAATCAGAAAGCCTGCCATTGTACTAATATAAACTGACTCATATTCTACATGCTGCATGGTTTATCACATAACAATTTGCAGTATGATAAAAAATTACTTTTGGAGAACGCTCCACAGGACATATTTCTGCTTAGCTATTAGTTTCTAGATTTACTGCTTCATAACTCCCTTTGTTGGAAAAGGTGCACAGAAATTCAATAGAATACGGTGATTTCTTGCTGCTGTAGAAGGATAGCACTACTGGTATGAATTGTCAGGTCTCTGAAATTTAGCCAGAGAGAGAAGTGGCATGACTAGAATTATGAGTGCTGCTGAAGGGAAAGGGGATCTGATGTCCTTGCAGGATGGAGTCAGGAGTTATTGGTGGAGGCACCAGGACTGCAGTAAGTTAAGAAGGTCCACCTGTATCAGGCACTGTTAGGCACTCAAAAGTTATGCATTTGCATAGTGCTACAATAGCAACCACAGTACCCTCACCCCCTGACACCTTCCAGTAAGGCTGCCTGATCTCTTTAGCAAAATCCAGTGGTAGCTGGAAGCCCTCTCATAAACTCTATGAGATTCCCCTGCTAGTAAGTTCATACCAGATATATCTGAGGCCTGTTGTTAAATCAAATCTGCCATGCAATTTTCTTGCCCTGAAATCGCTCTTCTGAGCAGTGATATAGGATTCAGGATTGGGAACTGGTGTAGGAGAAAGGCTTAAATACCCCCAACTCTATGCTATAGTCCTGATTCAAATAAGGTCCCACATACTTGCCTTTAAAAAGGAGGGGGAAAATGGGAACACTGTTTTATAGAACTCCTATTATCATAGCCAATTTGACCCTAAGATCTGAGGAACAGAATCACTATTTCAGAATCAGGAGATAGGAACAGAGTTGGGGACCAGGTTTCCAGCTATAGCAGGCCTCCTGCCCCCCTCCCCAACCTTACAGCTGCTAGCTCTGGGTTGGAAAATACCTGGAGATTTTGGGGGTGGGGCTTGCAAAGGTCAGGGTTTGAAGACTTCAATATAATGCCATACAGTCCACCTTCCAGAGTGGCATTTTTTCCCCCAGGGGAACTGATCTCTGTCACCTGGAGATCAGTTGTAATTCCAGGAGATATCCCGCCATCTCCTGGAGGTTGGCAATCCTATACCACCACCAGTCCCTTCTGCTGCCTTGTGCATCAGTGAAGCAATTGGGGGAGAAAAGTAATGTCAGAGTCACCTACAGTCATGTAATGCCAAGTTTCATGGCAATGCTCTAACAATCCCCTCAAACCCAATGATAAATTGTGCAATGCTTCCCCCCCTGTTTATTTTCATTTTCCATAAACAAAATATTTCCATATACATTTTACATTTCAAATTAACAGAGAATCTTCCAGAGATTACATTAGTCTTCAGCCTTTCACTTTGTTCATTTTCTTAAACCTTTTGTAATCATATATACATTTTAGACCAATATTTATCATATTCTTTTTTACTTTTACCCTGAATGGTGTATGTTATTTTTTTCCATTTCAGCAACTTCCATTACTTTATATATAAGCTCATCTTTCATAGGTATATTTTCATTTTTCCAGTTCTTCGCAAATAGAATTTTGGCTGCTACTAATACATGCATAATTAGATATACTTCATATTTTTTTAAATACCTCCGGTAACATATTTAATAAAAAAAAATTCTGGCTTCAATTGTATATGTATTTCAAGAATCTCTTCTATCATTCCTTTCACAATTTTCCATTTTTTTTTTTTTGCTTTTTTACATACCCACCAAATATGGAAGTAATTGCCTGCATTTGCCTTACATTTCCAACACTTTACAGAAATATTTTTATTAAATTTATTACGTCTTTCCGGTGTAATATGCCACATATATAATATCTTAACTATGTTTTCTTTAAAGTTACTTATTTTTATATATTTTAAATTTCTAGACCAGCATTTCTCCCATTCATCAAAATCAATATTTCGCCCAATATATTGTGCCCATTTTATCATTTGGGGTTTAACCCATTCGTCTTCCATGTTGTATTCCAGTAAGAAATTATACACTTTACCGATAACTTTTTCATTATTATTTATCCTTACCTCATCAAGCCCCGTAGATTTAAAATAAAAATCAATATTTTTATCTTTTGTCCATCTGGACTTAAGGGTTGTCTGTTGCCACCAAGTAAGTTTAATTTCTTTTTTATTAATCTCTTCTTCGGAAATCAATATACCTTTATCATGTAACAAGTCAGCATATTTCCATCTACAATGCTTACCAAACAATGTGGGTTTGGTAAATGCCTCAACCGGTGCTATCCATAATGGGATCTTCTGGTAGTGTTTATACTTGAGTTCTTCCCAAACTCTAAATAAAGCATCTCTAATTATATGCTGTGAGAAATGGCTAGATCTTGTAACTTTTTGGTACCATAGAAATGCATGCCACCCCATCGTAAGATCATGTCCCTCTAATTTTAACAGTTTTGTATTTTCTAGAATTACCCATTCTTTGATCCAAGTCAAGGCCGCAGCCTTGAAATATAGCCTCCAATCTGATAAAGTCAAGCCCCCACTTTCTTTTTTGTCTTGCATATATTTCAATTTTATCCTAGGCCTTTTACCTTGCCAAATATATTCCTTAATCAGCTTCTCCAAATTTTTAAAGAAAATTTTGTTTTTAACAATGGGAATTGTTTGGAATAAAAATAGAATATGCGGTAGTGGCGATCCTGCCTAATAACGTGATTTGTAGATCTTTCCATCAATCTAAATTGTTCTTAATTTCATTTAATAGCTTGATATAATTGTCTTGATAAAGTGAGCTACATCTATTCATTATTTGAATCCCAAGATATTGGATTTTCTTACAAATTTCAAAACCTGTTTTTTTATATATTTTCAATTATCTTAAGGTCACAGGTTTTTGTTATTATTTTTGTTTTGTTCTTGTTAATTTTTAATCCTGCTACTTTACCATAATTTTTTAATGTTTGTACCAACTGGTCGATCGACGACTGCAGTTCTTCTAATATATATACCATATCGTCGGCAAAGGCCTGAACTTTAAATTCATCACTTCTTATTCATAGTCCTTGGATTTCTTTATTTTTTCTAACCATTTCTAACAGTGTTTCTAGCGCATATATGAAGAGAAGTGGTGACAAGGGACAGCCTTGTCTGACGCCTTTTTGAATTGCTATATTGTTTGATATATCTCCATTAATTACTATTGTTGCTTGTTGTGTGTCATAGATGGCTTGTACCATTTTCAAAAAAATTTCCCCACATCCTTCTGTTTTTAGTTTTTCAAATAAAAAAGCCAGTTTAAGTTATCAAAAGCTTTTTTGGTGTCGATAAAGATCAGAGCCATACTTTTTTCTACATGCATCTCATAATATTCAAGTATGTCTAGATTTACTCTTACGTTATCTTTTATTTGCCTATTTGGTAAAAATCCAGCCTGATCTTTAGCTATTATCTGAGACAGCACTTTCCGAAATCTTGCTGCCAGTATTTTTGCAAAAATTTTATAATCAGATTTCAATAGAGAAATTGGCCTGTAATTTTTGATTTCATTTTCTTCTGTTCCTTGTTTATGAATTAATGATATCAATGCGTCTTTCCAAGAATTAGGGATTCTGTCTGTAGCCAGAATGTTATTGATTGTATATTTCAGAGGGAGAATTATTTGATCTTCATTTTTTTTATATAAAAATGCAGGTATTCCATCTGGACCAGGAGTTTTATTATCTTTTTGGTTTCTTATTGCTTCTACAAGTTCACAGATGGTTATAGGGTCATTTAAGATCTTCTTTTGACTTTCAGGGAACTTCTTGTCTGTATGTTCTATTAAAAATTGCCCAATTTCTTCTTGTTCATGTTCATCTTGCTGGTATAATCTTCCGTAGAAGTTTTCAGCTATCTTCTTCAACTCCTTCAAAATAAATTTTTCTTCTCCATCTTCATTTTTTAAACTTTTTTTGTATTTTTTTTCTTTTTCCTTTCTTAATTTGTACGCCAGCCACCTCATGGGCTTATTAGCATTTTGAAAAAAATATTGTTTAGCATATTGTACTTTTTTTGCAATTTCTTCCATCAAGAGATTGTTTAATTTGTGTTGTAGTATATGTATTTTCTTCCTAATTTGCTGGACATTAATATCTTTTATGTCATTTTTCTTCATTTTATTTTCTTCCTCCTTTATTTGTTTGTATACTTGTTTATAGACTAATTCTTTTTGTCTGTTTTTCCATGCGTTCTGTCTTATCGTCCACCCACTTGCATACGCTTTAAAAGTATCCCAGATAACATCTATGGGTACTTCTGGTTTCCAGTTGTCTTTAAAAAAAGTCTTGATATTCTACTCTAGAGTCTACTAGAAAATTTTCATCTCTAAAGTTATTCAGATTCATAGACCATCTGCCTCTTTTTGGTGTATCCATAAGAGTAAGTAGAATCGGATTGTGGTCAGCAAAGGAAGTAGGCAATATTTCTGCTTCCCATATATCATTCGTCATCTCTATTGAAGTCCAAGCCATATCCAGCCTCAACCAGAACCTGTGCCTGGCCGAATAAAATGTAAAGTCTTTCATTTTTATATTTTTTGTTCTCCAAGAATCAACTAAAGATAATTCATCAACTAATCTAAAAAAGGATTTTGGGAGAATATTTCCCTGTTTTATCTTTTTAACGTCTCTTTTTCTAATTATGGAATCTTCATATACAGCGTTAAAGTCCCCAATCACACATATCTCATCAAATGTTTGGTCTTCCTCACTGTTTTATAAAACTTATTTTGATTTTGATTAGGGGCATAAATGTTTGCAATTAGGCAGACCTTAGCTTTTCTGTTTATTCTTATTATCAAGATTTGACTGTCATCCGATTTGTATAGCATCTCTGGGTTTAAATATTCTTTGGCGTAAGTGGCAACACCTCTCTACTTTTCTTTCACATCAGCTGCAATGAAGGATTTCCCTAATTTATTTCTTATTGGATATTTTTGGTCTTTTTTTAATGTGCATTTCTTGCAGACATACCACATCTGCCTTAAGTTTTTGTATCTGATGAAAGATGCAATTTCTTTCTTTTTTTGGTGCGTTTTCCATTTACATTAATCAATACTATTTTTATTTTCTGCCCATCCATCTTTTTCTTCTTCTGTTGGTGTTTTCCCTTCTTTCTCTTTCTGATGGGTTATCATTTTAAAAGTACCAAACTCTTTCTTCTGTCTATTTCTCTCTTTTTTATATGTTTTATCAGTTTCGGTGATGTCCTCTTGTTGGGTTTCCGATTCACTAGTCCCATTTCCTTTCCATCCCAAATCCTCTCCGCTCCGTTCTAAAAAATCTTGAAGCTTAAAAATAGAGTTGATTTTATTTCTTTTCCCCCTGTACATAAAAAATAACACTTCTGGTATTAGCCAACAGTACTGGATCCCATTATCTTTCAACAGGTTGGCCAAGATTGTATATTCTTGCCTCTTTTCCCGGACTTTCCATGGTATTTCCCTTAATATTCTTACTTCTACATTGTTAATGGTGAAGGTGTTTTTGTTGGATTTTCTCAATATTGCATCTTTTATTTCTCTATGGCAAAACTTAACGTGGACTTCTCTTGGTAGATTATGGCGCTTAGCATAGGCTGAGTTCATTCTGTATACTGTGTCTATTTCTTTGTTTAGTTCTTCAGAGTCCTCCATTTCTATAAATTGTGCTAGCACCTGTTTAAGTTCTTCTTTTATATCTTCTTTTTTTCTGGGATGTTTTGAAAACTAAGTATATAGGCAGCTCTTTCAAGCTCTAATCGTATCAGGGATTCTTCAAGGATTTCATGCTTTTCTTTTAAATTTTGTACTTGGATATCTACTGCCTGTATTTCCGATTCCATTTTGTTAGTCAGTGCTACAACCGAGGTTATACTTTGTTCATTTTTGGCAATTTGTTTCTTTATTTCCTCTGTTTGCATTGTCAACTGGTTTACTAGGTCATCTAATTTTGTTTGAATTGGTTCTATGGCCTTGGTGAAAGCTATTTCGACAGCGGAGTTTAAAGCATCAATCATTGCTTTATTAACTGCTATTTTAACTGCTGTATTTATGGCTGCTGTTACCAATTCCTGAATAAAATGTTGTAGATCTTACATAGATAATTGGTGGTACATTTGTTGCCAATGAGAAAGAAGGACACCTGAGATCGGCTGTTTTGTCCTTGTCTTTATCCATTTTGATATTAGTATTGGGTATATTTCTCTTAATTTCTTATGTAGATGATTATTTTATATTGAATTATATACTGTATAGCTACTTTTATCTTATTTGTATCCTATCTATTTCTATCCTATTTTATCCTATGTATCCTATCTAATCCTATCCTACCTTATTCCCATCTAATCCTAATCCTTATTCTATCCTAATGTCCTAATCTTAACTCTGATTCTATCTTATTCCTATTCTATTTTATTTCCTGTTTCCTATTTGCTGTTCTTTCTTATCTTTTTATTATCTATCTATTTTTCCTAGTTTTTTGGCTCCTAGCTTAGCCTATCATGCAGCATATCTAACAGGAATGGAAACTCACCCCCCTCCTTTTTCCTTTAAGTACTTCCACACAAAATCTTTTACAACTGTTATTACTATTTCCCCCCTTTTGTTCCTCTCTTTTCTCACTTCTTCTTTCTTCCTACTTCCTTTTACTTTTCTTCACCTGAACTCTTTTCCCTTCACATAAATTGCTAACTTTCAATAGCATTCAGTTCTTAGTATTCCAGTTCATAAATGTATATCATCCAAGGGAGGAGAGTCATCATTTAAGAGGAAACAGATCATTAAACAGTTAATTACTGTAGAAATAAATTTTTATATATAATTCATTCAATATAGTTCATTCAAATTAATTCATTCAAAATAAACCATTCATTCAAATTGAGCTGCACAGCGTTTTCCCTTTATATAATATACTCTTTTGAAAGTCCAAGTCTTCACTCAGGTCTATGTAACTTTAAAGTCTATGTAATTTTAAAGTCTATTAATTTCCAATTTCTGCAATAGCTCTATCCAAGCCTCCATTCAGGCAATAGTTAATTGATTTTAACCTCCGTTTGATTAGGTAGGTTTAGTAATTTTATACTTAGGAAGTTCTCTCGCAGCTAAAAAGAGGTTGTTAACTTTAAACTCTTCCCGGGCATGCAACCTACTTTCAAAGCTGCTCTGTCTCTTTAAATTGGCGACTCCCATCTCTCTTCATTTCCCGATGGTTGTTTTATCTTGAAGTTTTGCCAATACACAAAATAAGTGGTTAGTATTTATTTTCATTTTTTCCTGTTTTTCCCATCTCTGGAAGTTCCTGCAGGGATTCACAGTAGAGTCTAACCAGCAACACTGTTTGCTGGGCGTTCCCCGCCTCCTGCTTCGGAGCAGTCCCGGCTTGCAAAAAGCCGCTGCGTCTTTTCCTGTTGGGGCAAGCTCCTTGCCACAAGCTTTTGCTCCAGAGAGCTTGAGGATAGAAAGTAACCCCTCGAATTGTTGGGGTGTGTCTGGAAGCAGGGTATAGCTTTGAAGTCTAGTGGGAGCTCGTCCCGCTGTCGTCCGTCGCTGCTTCTACTGGAACTGGATCTTGATAAGTTGTGCAATGCTGATCCCACCCACAAAAGCTTTCAGGGCAATGGAGCCAAACTCTGCCTGTAGTGGAAACAGTAATCAAGCAGAAGACAGTGTGATGGAATTTCTTAGGATCTCAAAGTATTTTTAAATTGCTCACGTTAGGCTCAAAAATGGCTGTGGTGTCCTTGGGTCATACCCTGGGATGTCACCATATCCAGTTTGGGCAATAGCCTCCTATTACATATAAAAGTAAAGGTAAAGGTTTCCCTTGCTCAATAGGGAATCCAACTCTAGGAGGCAGTGTTCATCTCTGTTTCCCAGCTGAAGAGCCAGCACTGCCCAAAGATATTTTTGTGGTCATGTGGCTGGCATGACTAAATGCCGAGGCGCACAGAATGCTGTTACCTTCTGACCAAAGTGGTACCTATTTATCTACTTGCAATTTCTTGCTTTTGAACTGCTAGGTTGGCAGAAGCTGGGACCAGAGACAGGAGCTTACTCCGTCATGCAGCACTAGGGTCTCGAACTGCTGAGCTACCAACATTCCAGTCTGCAACTCAGCATCTTAACCTCTGAGCCACTGTGGCCGCTATTACATATAGGGGTGAACAAATCTGCATTTCTGTCTATGGATTGTTTTCACAGACTTATGCACAGGGTTGCCAGGTCTGGTTTAGAAAATACCTGGAGACTATGGGGGTGGATCCAGGAGAGGGTGGGGTTTGGGGAGGGGAGAGGCCTCAGCATGGCAAACTGCCTTAGAGTCCACCCTCCAAAGCAGCCATTTTATCTAGGGAGATCAGTTGTAAAAATGGGAGATCTCCAGGCAACCCTACTTATGCATGACTAGGAAAGTTTGAAGACTGAAAAGAGTCTCGTATGGGTCTGCATGGTGTACTGGTGAAAGTTGCTAGAGTGTTACCTCCTGTCTTCTGCTTCAAACCTCAAAGGGGTTCTGGTAAGAAGAGCAGTGACTGCCCCTGGAGCAGGCGCGGTCATTTGCCTGCCCCCCCTTCTTCTTGAATGAAGCATGTGGGTGGGACAGACTAATCCTGTCTCAGCATGGGAGCGCTGGCCAATAGAGGGCAAGCTGGCCAGCCAGGTCCGACAGCAGCTGCCCTCGGCACACAGATCAGCCCAGCGCGAGCTCCCCACCCGCCCGCCCTCCTTTTTTGACCATCTGGGATTTGCTGGGCCGAGTAGGAATTTTTTGGGCCTCACTCAGATTGGCTAAGAGGGGGGTCTTTTTTTGTCTGCTTCACATGGTCAGAGGGGGTGTGGTTAAATAGGCCTGGTACAGCTGGTTAGGCCCTAACTGGGAAGGCGGGAAAAGCACGGGTTGAGGGGATGTTGAATTGGCAAGCACCCTGAGATATAAGCGATGGGGGGGTCCTCATACTGGGTGCCTATGAACTTGGCAGTCAGGGTGACTCAGTTGGGGGCCTCCTTGGGGTGGGAGGAGCATATGACAAGCCTTAAAGCTTCACAGCCATGGGCTGGAATGTGCCCTTCCCCTCTACGCACTGGTGTGCAGGCCGTGACAAATAAGGTCCGGAAGAAGGTCGGACCTAGCTCTGAGCCGGGGTGGGTTTGCCCTGCCAGGAGGCTTGTGTGGCAAGCCTAATGAAACTTGTGCTTTAATTTGTTGGTGCAGATCAGCTTATGTATAAATAAACTCCCAGTTTAACCCATAACGTGCTGTGTTTAAGAACATAAGAACATAAGAGACGCCAATGTTGGATCAGGCCAAAGGCCCATCCAGTCCAACACTCTGTGTCACACAGTGGCCAGAAATACCAGTGCCATCAGGAGGTCCAGCAGTGGGGCCAGGACATTAGAAGCCCTCCCACTGTTGACCCCCCCCAAGCACCAAGAAGACAGAGCATCACTTGCCCCAGAGCCCCTAGCTATACCTTGTGGCTAATAGCCACTGATGGACCTCTGCTCCATATGCTTATCTAATTCCCTTTTGAAGCCGTCCATGCTTGTAGCACCCACCACTTCCTGTGGCAGTGAATTCCATGTGTTAAAAACTCTTTGGGTGAAGAAGTACTTCCTTTTATCCGTTCTAACCCGACCGCTCTGCAGTTTCATGGAGTGCCCACGAGTTCTTGTATTGTGAGAAAGGGAGAAAAGTACCTCTTTCTTTACCTGCTCTTTCCCATGCATAATCTTATAAACCTCGATCATGTCACCCCTCAGTCGTCTTTTCTCCAAGTTAAAGAGCCCTAAGCGCTTTAACCTTTCCTCATAGGGAAAGTGTTCCAACCCTTTTATCATTCGAGTTGCCCTTTTCTGCACTTTTTCCAAAC
The DNA here is from genome assembly GCF_001447785.1 of Gekko japonicus. Taxonomy (NCBI): domain Eukaryota; kingdom Metazoa; phylum Chordata; class Lepidosauria; order Squamata; family Gekkonidae; genus Gekko; species Gekko japonicus. The sequence continues at coordinate 810,900 of NW_015164203.1, forward strand.
CTATAATATCCTTTTTAAGGTGTGGTGCCCAGAACTGCACACAGTATTCCAAATGAGGTCTTACCATTGATTTATATAGGGGCATTATTATATTGGCTGATCTTTTTTCAATACCCTTCCTAATAATCCCCAGCATAGCATTGGCCTTCTTTATTGCAGTCACACACTGTCTCGACATTTTCAGTGAGTTATCCACTACAACTCCAAGATCTCTCTCTTGCTCAGTCTCTGCCAGTTCAGACCCCATCAACGTGTATTTATATTTAGGATTTTTGGCTCCAATGTGCATCACCTTGCACTTGGTCACATTGAACCCCATTTGCCATGTTGACGCCCACTCGCCCATCCTTGACAGATCCCCTTGGAGTGCCTCACAATCCTCACTGGTTTTCACCACCCTGAACAACTTTGTATCATCCGCAAATTTAGCCACTTCACTGCTTACTCCCATCTCCAAATCATTAATGAACAAGTTAAAAAGCAGTGGACCAAGTACTGATCCCTGCGGTACCCCACTGCTTACCACCCTCCACTGAGAAAATTGCCCACCTACACTCACTCTCTGTTTTCTATGAACTAGCCAGTTTTTGATCCATAAAAGGACTTGTCCTTCTATCCCATGATTTTTCTATCATTCAAGGGGTGGACAGGCAAATGCAGGTTATGTTCAACCTGCAACTTAGTTAATACAAAATACTGAAAGGCATAATGCAGGTTTGATGTGAGAGCTGTTTCAGGTATTACAGAAAGTTTCAGCATTCTGTAGTGGTTAGAAAATCAGACCAGGATTTGGGAGACCCAGCTGCAAATTCGCACTCCTCCATAGAGTTACTTGGGTCAGTCACTTTCTCTCAGTTTAACCTACCTGATTGTTGTGAGGGGAAAAAATGGAAGAAGGAAGAACACTCTTGTAAGATGCTTTATGTCCTCATTGGGGACAAAAGCATGGTATAAATATTTGATAAAATGAAAACAAAAGAAGAAGCATGTGTTTCTTCCAATACCTAGTTTTTAAGTCCTGCTTTAAAATGTGTGTCTGAAGTACTATCAAGTCACAGCCAATTTATGGTGGCCCTGGAAAGGGGCTTTCAAGGCAAGTGAGACACAGAGGTGGTTTGCAATTACTCTGCAGTCTCCCTTGGTGGTGTCCCTTCCAATTACTGACCCTACTTCATTTCCAAGATCTGATGAGAATTGGCTATACCAGTGGTGGGCAAACTCATTAGTCAAGAGAGCCAAGTATCAACAGTACAATGATTGAAATTTATTTTGAGAGCCAAATTTTTTAAACTTAAACTATATAGGTAGGTACATTGTTATTAACTTAGCTAGGGTACTCCTAAACTGGCCTTTGCTAAAAATGTCCTATATCTGATTGAGGTACGTTTGCTGAGGTCAACCCCTTCCAACTCTCCCATTCACAGTCGACTTGTATACTTGTTTCGTCTCCTTTCATTCATCCTCTCTATATGTCCAAAGTATCCATAAAATTAAATCATGACAATGACTGACAAACACTAATGTGAACAATGGCCTTGCATCTCCTTGGAAAGTTTGGGTAAGTCAGGTTTGTATGTTGTTTTTAATTTTAGGCATGATTCCAGGTTCTCATCAATAAGACGATTTCTCTATTTACTCTTCATAAGGTTCATGCTTGCAAATGTTTGTTCGCATAAATATGTAGACCCGAATAAGGAAAGAACAGCAAACACTAGTTTTTTCAGTTGATTATATGAGTCAGGAATACTATTCCAGGTGTTAAAAATCAACATATCTTCCTTCTCCAGGTCTTTCAAAGCAGACCACTTGTGCTGTGAACTAAGTTCACATTTGTTTTTCTCCAATATTTCTAGATCAACACAAAGACGTTCAAATTTTGAGCTCCACATTTCTTTGTTTTTTAAATCCAGCAATTGCATTTCAAAGTTGCCAATGTCAATATTAAAGGGAGAAAAATATAATTCTGTTACAGTAGCATTAAGAGGGTTTTTTTTAACAAAGGCTAACATCACTTTGCTGTTTCTGAATTCCTGAAAACTGTTGAGAAAAGCTTCCCTCATATTTAAAAGTGTTGTTTTGAAATAGCAAATGTCAATATCAGAATTATTTTCTTGGTGATGTTTCAACAGGCTTGGAAAGTGAATCAAAGTTTATCTTTCAAAGTCTTGAGCAAAAAGAGATAATTTGTCTTTTCATGCATAAAAAGAGAAGATGGGCTTTGAAGTTTTAGACCTCCCTGGAAAACCTTAACTTTATGGCTCTGGCACTGGGGGGCGGGGGAGAGGGTAACTTCATAAAGCGAGTGCATTTTGAACTCTTCACCCACAGTCCCTTCCTTTTACACATATAAGAATCCAGGGCACATTCCCCCCTTTCAAGCAACTCTCTGCCCCCCCCGCCCCCAGCACAAGGAACCCCAACAAACATCCAACCCGGAAAGTTCAAAAAAGCAAAACAGATGTGGGGTGAAACACCCCTCTCCCTGACCAGCACCTTAAAACTCACAAGCGTTGGGGGCACCCTGACCAAACAGCTTGCCTTCCCCAGCTGCCAAACAGAAGCCAGAGGGCTCATGTGAAGGAGGAGGAAGAAGAAGGTGTCCCCCTCCTCTGTTAAGTCTCTTTCACTTTCTCCCCCCACCCCCACCCGGGAAAGTTGCTGCAATAATCTTACTAGTTGCTCGCCATGGAGGATGAGAGGTGTGGGGCAACAGGGAGGGGAGAAAGTTGGGAGCTGGGGAAAGGGGGGTAAACCTTGCATGGCGCGGGGGACACACATCCCAGTTCAGGATTCCTCAGAGCTCGACAGCTTCTCCCCCCGCTTTCTTTTTACAACTTTGCCAGCCAATCCAATCGGCGCCCTTCTTAGTGCGCTCAAGGGGGACGCAGCGCATAAGAGAATCCAAAGTCCCCAGATGGGGGGAGTAGTTTAAGAAGGGGTGGGGGAGCAGATCGCAGCTCTCTCTTTCCCCCCTCGCCCTGTTCCATGCACCGGAAGAAATGTGCAGGGCTCGGCAAAGCTCGCCAACTTATCAGCTTGGCGAAGGGGGGGAGCTCATGCGCCCCGGCGTCTCCACAGCCCTCCTCCTCTTTTTCTTCTCCGGCTTCCCTTACCTCCCCCCGCCCCAGATGTGCCTCCCCCTGGTGGCTGCCAGGCCATTTCTTGTTGCTGGCAATCGAGCCCTAGTCGCGCTCCCTCTGTGTGTTGTGAAGCAGGTTGTTAGCCAGGGTGCTCTCGCGATACTTTCCCTCCTGTATTCCAGGTATGTGATGTTGCCTGTGAGTTTGTGTGTGCAAAAAAGCTTTTCTTCTTTGAACCCCGCTTGGTGCACACACACAATAGCCAGTCCCAGTTCTCTGGCGATGGCAGCTCGGGCTGACGCCTCTGCGGCTGGTGCTCAACTGGTGGTGGCTGCTTTGCAACCAAAAAAGCCCAGCCAACCCACCCCAGCCCCCCCCTCCAGTCTGCCATGGCTTCTGTTCTGGGCAGCGGCAGCAGCTGCCACGGCTGCGTCCTCAGCTACTTCTTTTGCATTTGCAAATCCTTTTCTGCCCCCTCCCTTCCTTCCTTTCTGCCCCCGTCCCGATCCCAACTCTCCGGTGGCGGCCGCAGCTGCTGCAGGGACTGGCAGGAGGAGGGAGGGGAAGGTGAAGACCGGCATGCAGAGCCAGGTGTTCTTCGTTGCCGCTTCCAACAGCGCGAGGAGCTCGAGCGAAGGTTTTGGAAAGTCAGCTCGGGGCGCTCGGTCGGTGCAAAGGTTTCCTTGCAAACAGGTGGGAGGGGAGGACAGGGTGGGGGAAGGGAGCAACAATGCGTGCATTTTGGGGGGCCAATGAGCCATTTTTTAGAATGAATAAGAAAACCGACGACAAGAAATGTCACGGGTGGCCAGAAGAAGGGGGTGGGGCTTTGCCATATGTGCCTCTCTCCCAGAGCGACCTGCACGCTCTGGCCCGATCTGAGGCCTGGCCAGGAGCGTGGGGGAGGGAGGCCGTCTGTGCCTAAGGCAGAAGAGTCACACTCAAGGGGCGAAAGAGCCACATATGGCTCAGGAGCCGCAGTTTGCCGACCACCGGGCTATACCATGCTGCCTTCCCTCCTCTTTTAATTTATGAAGAGGGAATTAAATCCTATGTTTAGTAGGAATATGAACTATTTCCACATCTGCTATATATGCTATTTCTCCTTCAAGTGATGTATCATCTCCCCTTCAACACATCACACCTTGCAGATTTATAACAAAGAGGAAGTATAAATTACTCCTACTTCCTGTTTTGCCTCTTCCCTGTGATGTGCGAAAGAGTTCTTGGTGATTCACAACAATTACTAGGGAAAAGGCTGTAAATTAATTATTTAAAGGCACACCTTTAAAGACAATTTTCACTAAGCAATTATTCATGCTATCAGGGTTTTTTAACACAATTCTCAGCTCATCCTAAACTAAATCTCTTGTGAGAGGCAGAGGCCTAATTGCTCATTAAAACTTAATGTCAGAAAGAAAATGAACGAAAGGGACATTTGTGTGGTGATGTTTCTGGATCTCATTTCTATTTTCTTCCCGCTGCACTGCTTAGGCAGCATCAGTTGATAAATTCCACAGTTATGTCAGAGAATGTAAAACAAGCTTTTTTCTAATTATAAAAAGGCATTTAAAAGTTGTATGTAGATAGGGTATTTTGCCAATATGCAGGATATCATATATTTGGAGATTTTTTAAAATTATGATAGGCTTATCAGATATTAAAGCATGCTAATTCAGAACATGAAAATTAAAGAAACTGGATTTAAAAGTTAATGTCATATGTCTACCATAGAATTTTAAAACAGCCTTTGCAGTTATACTAAGAAAGCCATTGGCTCCCTCTAGAACAAAAACATGTCCCTCCAAATCCAGAAATGTGTAAATGCCAAACCATGGGCACTGGGTAATCTTCAGGGGCTAGTCTGTTAGCCCTGTTGGCTCCTTGCTATATTTTTCGCAAAGACATATTAGTCCATCAATAGTTTTCTTTCCTTTCCAATGGCCACCTGATAGCAGGGAATATAAAAGGAGAAGCAACAAGAGAATTACTTCCTTGTGGAATTTAGGAGAAAGATTAAGTGACTAAGAAAAAACTTCAAACGACACCCCTTCTCAGATTTAATAATGTTCAGATTAACCTGGTTTTGGTTTACATCTTTATGAATTCTGTCACCCATTACATCTCATTATGCATCTGATAAAAGGGGAAACTACATTCAACCCCCTCTCATTATTTTTAACCTCCTGTCTTTTCCCCAGGCTATTTAAATGAACAGAAGAAATTGTGGAAAACATACTTTTAATGGAAGAAAGCTATGTCATTGTAGAGCTCCCATTTTCTCATAATACTCTTCTTTAATATGGGTTGGATCCCATCATCCATCAGCAGAAGGCACTTCAGTTGTGGATCTTTCCTGCATTTTTTCCCCCAAGGCAGTCTTTTCTGACCCTGGGAAAGTTAATTCCTGGGGTTGCAAGACCTACATGGCAGAATAGTCAGGTGAGATGGAAGGGAATAAAATTGCCCTTTCTGTTGCTTTCATCAGCACTGTGCCATTATTGGAAGAGAGATGAGATGGTGACTTTGCCTCCTTGCCCCTCCCCACTTTAATCTGCATGGCTATTAGACAATACTGGTCCTGTGACATAGAAATAAACTTTGCTAGGTCTGGGAAAGACTGCTGGAGAGATGGGAATGTGGGAAAGATTCATAGTATGTTGTCTGCAGGTTGTGGGATTAGGGTTGCAATTTTCCCATTCTTGGGGAAGATCCCCTGCTTTGAGGCCCTGATGCTCACCGCCACTTGGTAGGAAGGAGGGGGGAAATAAGAAAAAAAATCATTGCACTAATTACATGATGTCATTCTGGGGTGAACACACAAGTGATGTCATGCCACTCTAGGATTCAGCAAACCCTCTATGAATTTATCACAGATTTTCCACTGAACTCTAGAGCAACAACCCTATGTGGGACCCATCCCATGTATCTAGTTGGGAAGCCATTGAAAGAGAAACAGGAGGACAGTGTGAAGTTCACTTCAACTTTGGATCACCACAACCAGTTTGGTGTAGTGGTTAAGTGCGCAGACTCTAATCTGGAAGGATCAGGTTTGACTCCCCTCTCCTCCACTTGCAGCTGCTTGGCAGTGTTCCCTCTAAGCTGAGTTAGTGTGAGCTAGCTCACAGTTTTTTAGCCTCTGGCTCACACCTTTTTTTCTTCGCTCAGGAAGGATGGCTTCAGAGCAAACTAATTTATGCAGCAGCCAAATCTCCTGCTCATAATATTAATGCCAGTAGCTCACAAAGTAGAATTTTTGCTCACAGGGATCAGCCACAGTTCTCATAGAGTTGTACTCTCAAGAGCAGTTCTCCAATAGATCTCTCAGCTCCACCTACCTCACAGGATGTCTGTTGTGGGGAGAGGAAGGAAAGGAGATTGTAAGCTGTTCTGAGACTCCGAGTGAAGGGCAGGGTATAAATCCAATCTCTTCTTCCCTTCTTCTTCATTCCCAGTGTATCCAAACCATATCTAATTGTTGCCCGGAAGCATCTCTGTCCTCGGCCAGCTAAAAGATTGTTACAGCATTAAAAAGGTGTTTCCTTCAAGCAAATTTTAAAAATGGGGAAGGGGAAAAGGTGACTATGCCCTTGTGTTGTAAGATATGAAAACGAAAATTGTCACAAAATATTTTTTAAAAATAGACTGGCCTTGAGTCAGCTAGCCACTCTTGACTAAGTTAGTCATGGTCACTTTAGAAGACACATCTACCCCTTGATTTCCGATTGTGTTGGCTCTGATGATAGCATTTGATGTTATAGATTATCCTACTGAGTTGTTTGGAGAACTTAGTGTGAAGCAAGTGGCTGTCTGAGTGGGAAGTTGCAGTCATTTCTTTGGGAGTTGGTATATAGGGTACCTCTGGGTTCTGTTCCTCCCATATTAATTTCTGTGTTATGGTACTTAAGGGGATCATCTGTACATTTGCAGCTGAGTGTCATCAGAATGTTGGTAACACCCAGCTTTATATTTCATTAACTAAACCTTTGGAGGCTGCCATCTCTATGCAAGGCCTGTGTTGGGCTCCTGTGGCCAAGGGTCTCAGCCAGGACAAGATAAAGACGAAACTAGACAAAACAGAGATTATGTTCATCATACAAGTGGATAGTCTATATAAGGGCCTGCACTATCAAATTTTCATGGGAGAGCAAACTATTTGATTACCTTAAGGACCCAAATATGGTAATGGATAGGCAGCATGTTGCTATTGGTAGAAGTGCCCTTTCCCAACTACATCATTTTTGGAGATGAGCTTCACTCCAATCATCTGATCTGGCTGTGCTGATCCACCCCACTGTACCGTTTTGCAACACAGTACAAGTGGAGCTTGGCCTGATCCAACACTGGCTTCTCTTATGTTCTTATGTTCCTGAGACTGCCGATGGCCTTCCTTTCAGCATGGTTGAGATTCTGTTGTACGCAATGGTGTTTGTTGATCACATCAGTTTGGACTCTACGGTGAAAGCACTGACCAATCAGGAGGGGTCCGTGTGGAGTGTCTTTTTTGTAGCATTGTTTTGATGGCAGTTCGTGGTCAGTATTTATTGTGTAAAGAACTACTTCTTTTTGATAGTGCTGAACCTACTGGCCAATCAGATTCATTGACAAAGACACTGTTCTGGTATTGTAAATATGGGGATGAAAAAAATCATCCTCAAGCCCCTTACATCACAGAGATTCTGCTTGAACATTTTTGTTTAAATTCTCATATATCTGCGGTTTTAAATAAAGATTTTCATGGTAGAGGCCATTGAGCCAGTTTCATTTGTGTCAACAACACTACCCCCCTTAGCTCCTGAACATTGATCCTATGACTGTCTTCTGCTAAGTCTTCCTTCAAGGGAGAAAGGACTTCCTCCAATGGAAAATGTGGTTTTTTTCCTGATGGAGACAGGCTTCCTATGCTGGAGAAAAATATTTCTTTGTTGAAAAGAGTCTTCCTCTGTTGGAGGAAGTCATGCTGAAAGAAAGTCATAGCATCTAATCCTCAGTCCTGGTGAATGCAGCATATCCTTCTTTATTTTCAGAACCGTCATAGTAAAATATAGAAGAAAGGTTACTGAGATCCTGCTCTCATTGGTAGCATGGGAACCCAGGATCATATGCAGTGGCACATATCTTTTGCTCCTCACCACAGTGTCAATACGGACAGACACAGAGAGCCAAACCACACCTCCTATGGATGTTTTGATTCATCTATTGCAGAGTCCTGCTGGAAAGAATAAGGAAGATTGCAAGAACATGGTTCAGTCATTAAGTGTTGATGACTGAAGAAGGGAAAGGGAAAACCCTGTCTGAGCTCAGGAAGAAGGTAACAGAGAAACACCAGACTTCAGGCACTACAGACTGTAAGAAATGTCTATTCAGGAGGCTTGAATTGCTGATGTCTGTAACTGTCTTCAACTGTCTGCAGTTTCTCTCTTTTTTGGGGGGGAGGCAAAGGGGATTTTTATTGCATTTTCTAAAACTAAACACTACATGAAAAAAAGGGAGAGGGACTACACACTATAGGGTAAAGTAAAGAAACCTCTAAAAACCCAAGAGTGGGTGTCATACAAACTGCTTTAACAAGATTACAAGCTTATATAGCTAAATATTCATATAAATTCATTGAACATGTTCATCATCTTTCAAATTTCCGCTCCAGCTTGAACATTGTCTATTATGACTTTTTAAAAAGTCTAAGAAATCTTATTTTAAACATTCTTTAAACTTCAGAGTTATAATAACAAATCATTTTTTATCTTTTGGCTTCCTCAATCTGTAGTCTCGTTTTGGGGGCACAGCCCCTAAATTTGCGTTTGATTCTTCACCAGAAGATGGCTCTACTCCATCTCCATCTTCATTCTCAGGACTGCCTTTGTCTTCTTCTTCTTTCCCATCTGTTGGACAACTGTGCAGGTACAGGAATTCATTTGCTTTTTCCAGGGTGTCAATTTTTTCTTTTCCATTTGCAGACTTAAAGATGACCCCTTCGGGAAAAATCCATCTGTAGACAATTTGATTCTTTTGTAAGAATGCAACCAAGTCTTTATATTTATGCCTTTTCTTCCTTATTTCAAATGGTATGTCCTTTAAGACCTTAATCTCCTTGCCCTTGATTTTCAGGTAACTCCATTGGCCACTTTAAGAATTTTATTCTCCTCGCAGATTGTTATTCCTTATGTATTCTGTATATGATCTATAGACCATATCAATGTCATTTTGTAAAGTATCCACTTCAATTTATGCCATTTCTTCCAATGTTTCACACATTAGCTTAGTGAGATCTCCCCCTTTTTCCTCAGGAATTCCCTGGAATCTTAGAACATAGCTTGCCTTTTCCATTTGTAGCTATAGTAGTTGTGACTCATCTATTTGTCGCTTCTTTACCATTGTCTGCATTTGTTTTTGCAGCTTTTTGGTGTTGGTGTCTACTTCTTTAAGTTGCAAGTCTGTTTGATCAATTTTATTTGACAGTCTCATTGATTTGAGCTTGCTGTGTATCCAGTTTTCAATTTATTTCCATCACTTGTTCCAGTAGAGGGTGCAATGCCTCACTTAATATCCTTTGAAGGTCTATATTTGTGTCCTGTCTGGGCACAACACTCACTTGGCTGGCATTTCTGGTGAGCTTAACTTTCGTTATCTTCTCCTTCTCGTCTTTCTTCAAGGGAGGCACCATTTTTGAGGAAGTTATCACAGTCTCTGAAGTTCTCAGTTACACTTGGTAAGTTCTTAATTCAGTCTGTTTCACTTTAAAAACCTGCCCCCCAACTTTTATGATTGAGTTTGCTATCAGTTTGTTTTATTGGAGGGGAGTCCCCTCCCCCTTTGCTTCCTGCGGGGCAGCTTTTGGCTCTTTTCGATGTTCTCGCTTCACCTTAACTCACAGTTCAACGGTTATATGCTTTCCATGTTGCTCAAGTTGCAAAGTCACTAGATCACCCGGCACTTGATCTGGTGTGCGCTTCTAGTTGCTGGAGGAGCAGCCATGTAGCGCCCCATGGCTTGGAACCCCTCACAAGAATTCCATGGGGAGTGTGGACAATCGCACCCCCTCCTAGCCATGGCTTCTGGTGATCGTCTCCTGGAGGTCCGGGAGAGTGACCATCATGGCCAGTGCCAAAACCGGAAACCGTCTGCAGTCTCTTTTGACTGTGTTTTACCTCAGAACATTGAGATCCACAGCTGAATAATCAGAGGGAGGTGGGTGCAAGCAGGCAGGTTTTACCTCAGAAGTCTGAGCTACACAGTTGACCAATCGAGGGGGGGGGGACAAGGTTCATAGAAAACAATTGAGGGAACAATTTCCCCCCCCTTTTACCCCTTTAGGGGTCATGTTTCTCAGAAATCTCTTTGTAGTGGGGGTTGACATCATGGTAGTAATGCACTCCCCTTATTTTGAGTTTCTTGGTGCAGAGGTTTTGGCCTGGGCATTTAATCTTTAATTTTTTTTAGTGCAGAGCATACTTTTTTAAAAAACAAAAATGCTTCTCATTTATGTTACATTTAAGAAGTGGGACATAACTATGTATTCAAAACAACATCCAAGCAATCAGATATTAAGCAAGTTCATATGAACCAATTTTCCAGAACCCACATTGTGAGAAGTTAAATAACCTGATACAGGAAGCCACTTTTCTACAAATTTGGGGTATATTTCCATAGTGGATGGGAGTGTGGCTACAAGATGGCCTCCCTGATGGATTAAAGTACCCTGGCCCTGCTCCTACACCTGAAAAACACCTGCCTGTCTGGTATGGGGGGGGTTGTGTTTAAGGCATCAGGGAGGCTGAGCCAGCAGCAGTGCTAAGACAAATCCTGCTAAGCAAACCTCCATGATGGCTTTAAGGACTCCACACCTCTTCCAACCCTTGACAGGTGGTTGTCTAATAGGTATAGGAGGGGTAGCATGTCTGAAGGCATTGGGGAGGCTGGACCAGCAGGATTGCTAAGGTGATGTTGCTTGGGCACCATCCCTGATCCCTTTCAATGCTCTGCCCCTGCACCTGACAGACAACCACCTGTCAGTTGGAGGAGGGGTGGGTGGGAGTGTGTCTAAAGCCTTTTGGGGAGGCTGGCCCAGCAGCTTTGCTAAGGTGATTCTACTTGGCAGCCTTCCTGATGGATTAAAGTACCCTGGCCCTGCTCCTACACCTGACAGACAGCTGCCTGTCTGGTGTTGGGGGGAGTGTGTTTAAAGACATTGGGTAGGATGGGCCAGCAGCAGTACTAAGGTAATCCTGCTGAGCAAACCTCCCCGGTGGCTGTAAGCATCCCACCACCTCTCCTACACCTGACAGGCAGCTGCCTATCCAGTGTAGGGGGGAGGGGCACTGCAACCATTGTGGAGGCTGGGCCAGCTGGATCGCTAAGGTGTTACTGCTGGGGTGGGGTCCCTGATGGCTTTAAGCACCCTACACCCACTGCTGCACCTGACAGACAGCCACTTGTCAGGTGTAGTTGGAACATGTCAGGGAGGCTTGGCTATCAGCATTGCTGCACCTCACAGGTGCATTTCTGATTTCCTCAACTGTCATTAGCTCTCTGCAGTCCCTTGTAACTGTTTTACCTCAGAACACTGAACTCTGAAGCTGACCAATCAGAGAGTGGGGGGTGCAAGAAGGCAGCAGCCTGGCAGCCACATAAGAAGCAAAGGGGGAGCACATTTTACCCCTTTTGAGCCCCTTAGGGGTCAAAATTTATCTTAACGAAAAATTAAATAGTTCATTGTGGAGAGTTCAATGCAACAATGATGCAAGGACATCCATGGCAAAAGGAGAATGAACCAGAACACCCCAAGCAAATATAAGACTCCAGACATAGGTTTGCTCCCTCTGTGAAAACTAGGCCAAGGTGGGCTTCCGGTTTGTGGATTGGCGATGGTGGTCGCTCTCCCCGGACCTTGGAGGAGCGATTAGCACACCAGCGGCATGGAGGGGTGTTACCTCAAGTGGCACCCCCATGGAGCCTTTGTGATAGGCTCCAGGCCAGAGGGCTTTTGAGGGTTAGCCTCTTCGACGGCTTGATTCCAGAGAATTGAGGCTTCCCTCCGCCCTGATGGTCCTGTCGTTGTGTGGCCTCCGGGCACAAGCTAATTCAACCGGGACAAGTGTGGGAGATCAAGCGGAATAACGAATGATGTGAGTGAAGTCAGAGATATGACCCACAATGAATGTGAGTTCTAACTAAATAGACTATTTTAAAAAATGAATTACCCCCCCCCAGTGGGAAAAGCGGAGTGCAAAGAGGGACACCTCTTAAGTGCAGAGACAATTAAAAAAAAACTAGGCCAAGGTGCCCTCCATCCACTACATTCTGCTGCTCCCAGCTTGAAAACTCCCTTGCTTTCTGATCATTGTGCTATATACTTGGTAGCAGAGTCAAGAAAAATCAGATTGGAGAGCCATACATCCCAGCAGGAAATTGTTGTCTGAGAAGATGGAGAAGATGGACCTACAGCCATGACTCTAAAGAAAGGGCAAAGGCTAGCACCAGAGTGGAATGGCATGTAACATGCAATGGTTCAGAATAACTGAGCTCAGTGGGAGAACACTCTGTATTTATGGAGAAAAATCTATTGACATGGACCTGGGCTATCAGAGTTTCAAAGACATATTTAGAAGAAACAACTTTCTATAACGGCAGAGATCCCCCCCTTCCATTTAAGCACTTGCGTTCTTTGCTCTCTCTTTTCCGTTTGCAAAAAAAGTGCTGCAACTTCACAAAAGGCAATAAAAAGCATTTTACTCTTTTATTACTTGCAAACTGCCAGAACAGTTTCAGAGCAATAGCAATCATTGTTAAAGAGAATAGGACACATATAAGGCTTTAGAAATGGCCCCATTACTCTTCCTCTCCCTATAGCACAACTGAATACATATTTGAAAATGCAGGGGCGAAGGATGGGTAAACCACCAGGACATTTAAAAAGCTATACAAGCAAGAATGTATAGATTATAGAAACCAAGAAAAAAATAGAGTGCAACCTTGAAACAGGCTGGTTTATTGTGCACACACAGCAATTACTCCTGCTGTCCATGGGAATAAAATTTACCACCACATAAAAAAGTAAAAAATCAACTATGGAGGTTTCGGGTTTTTTTAAGACGCAAAACCTTCATGTAGATGAAATTACATCTTCAAAAAAGGAATTTCTTGTCTCAGAGGTGCATATAGCCTGAGCACATTGCTCTCAAGTTGTTAAACAGAAAAATGGAACCATTTGTATCATTTGTGTTCCATTCCAGCAGGACAAAAAAATTCTACATTACAGCTGAAATCAGCAACAGAACTAGGAAAAACTACACTAGCAGCACAGTCTGAAGCAGACAGTGCAATTTGAAGCAGAGATGCAAATCCTAAACAGAGTCAAACTTTTCTAAGCCACTTCAATGGACTTAGAAGGGTTTGACTCTGTTTAGGATTCCACTGCAAGATACACCGTGTAGTCCTACTCACTTGTATATGAACAATGATAGAACTTCTCATTTTAACTATGAATTCAATATTTTCAGCTAATTAAATGAACACCTTTTAACCCACTGTTTAATTACATTTAATCAAATTTTCATGTCACCCAAACTTTTGATGACATTGAAGACACTGTAAAATAGCTTATGATTTCATATACCAAATGTTTAGAAGTAAAGATAATCTTTGATAGCTCCATTTATACCATGTACTGCAGCAATACACCAATGCCCAGGATTGTCAGGCATAACCTGGCAACTGGAAGGAAATGGGGGGGGGGGATGGGTATTGAACAAACACTGCACCAGAGTGACACTCAAGCATTAACCCTATGGAAGCCATAGAGTTTGGGGAGCAAGTGCATCTGATTTGTGCCAGAAGTGACATCATTATGCAGCTGACCAGCTACTACCCGCCAACCAGCTGAGCATCAGCAGGCAACAGTCAAAACTGTTGGGAGATTGCCTGCCACACGCAGATATCTGGCAAGCCTTCCAGTGCCCAAATAGCCTAAAACAATGAACATAGTGCCTTTAACTCTCAGATCATTTCCCCTTACCAATTAAATATGGCCCTCAGAAATTAAGTAATTATTTCACCAACAGAATAAAGTGTGCATGCACATAAAAGCTTATTGTTGCCCAGCAAGGCACTTAATGTGCTCTTATGAACTATAACTCATAAGTTATAAAGATGAACTATGCAAAGCTATGATGAAGGGACTGTACTGCAAGGTGACCCCATGAGACTGCACACCTGAGAGAAGAAAAACCTTCCTTTGCGTTGATGCTCCATTGGCTCTTCAAGGTTACCTGCCCTCTTTACCTGATGTGAGAGGAACCAGTTCCTTTGTCTGCATAATGCCATATCATGCCCAAGCATGAGGACAGAAAGCCCCAAACACCATTAGGAGCTCCATTTGACACACATAGGCAACCCCTTTTCCCCTCCTCCAGCTACCTACAACTCTGCACATACTCAAGAGACTCTCCCTGCAGTTGCTTGGCAACTAATCATTCGCCCATCAACGACCCCGCTAGGGCCATCAAGAGACAATAGCCCTAGCCTGATGATTCAATCATTCTTCATCCGGGTGCCAATCCCCAGGTTAAGTTGCTAGCTCTCAATATTGATCAACCCCTAGCTCTCCTCCCCCTTTCCTTCCATCCAATAATATGTTTTATGGGATGGACTAACAGGAGGTCTTAGTCCATCCCATACATTTGAAGGGGGATGTGACCAACCTAGCCTGCCCCCCACACCACATTACCAAAGGTGCTACCCGACCACATGGTCTCTCTCTCTCCCCTCTCCATGACCCCTATCAAAGCTTTGACCCTCTTATGTCCAGCTTGCTATCCAACTACCCTACATATATTTTTAAACTCTAGATCTGCAGCTAGAGTCCACCGCCATTGCTGAGTTATACAGTCCAAAGAATCATTATCCAGATGTGCAGAATTTTTTTTTTTTTTTGGTAAACAAATTTTATTTTCTCAGGAATACAACATATAAAACATTTCATTCTATCAATTGTCTACCCCATTCCCAGTTCCTCCCCTCCCTCCAATGGCTTCCCACAATGCTTCCACCCCTGCTCCAAATTACTTCATATCATCAACAATATCAGTTTTTCATCATTACAATCTAAAGATAACATCGTTTGACTTAATATTGATCTAAACATATTAAGTTTTGTTTCACATCCCAGTTCTTTTCCAGATAAATTTTAAAATCATTCCATTCTCCAAAAAACTCATCGTCTTCTTTGTTATTCAGTTTTTTTGTAATCTTATCCATTTGTGCCATGAACAGAACTTTTTGTATCCATTCTTCAACCTCTGGTACCTTTTCTGTCTTCCAAAACTGAGCATAAATCATTCTCGCTGTCACTATCAGGTACCAGAGTAAAGTCTTTTTAGTCGTATTGACTTCTTCCATTTTAAGTCCCAAAAGCAGAATTTCCGGTGCTTTTTTAAAAGAACATTTCAATATTTTTTGCATTTCATTGTGGACTTTTGTCCAAAAGTCTACAGCTTTCTCACAAGTCCACCACATATGATAAAATGAGCCCTCATGCCTCTTACATTTCCAACATTTGTTTGACCTAAAACCATAGGTTTTTTTGTCAGATCTAAAAAGATCATAAATCTGCATATATTTCAACCACTCATATTCATATTCAATTTCATTCTGCTTTTTCATTACCCACTCTGTTCCCTCTTTTTTAATTAAATCTCTATATGGCAACCAGTCTCTACCTCGCTGTCTTGAGTAAGATATCAACACTTCTACTGGTACAATCCACAATGGTCTTAAGTCACTCTGGTACTTCTTATATCTTGTCCATACCATATACAAAGCTTTTCTCACCAAGTGAAGTTTAAAAAAACTGTC
Organism: Gekko japonicus; assembly: GCF_001447785.1. NCBI lineage: Eukaryota > Metazoa > Chordata > Lepidosauria > Squamata > Gekkonidae > Gekko > Gekko japonicus. The sequence continues at coordinate 826,832 of NW_015164203.1, forward strand.
CATTTTTATCTTGTCATACCATAAATATGCATGCCAGCCAAATCTACAATCATGCCCTTCCAACCCCAACAATCTGTCATTTTCAAGCTTCACCCATTGATCCATCCATGTTAGACAAACCGCTTCATAATATAGTCTAAGATTTGGCATTTGTAGACCTCCTCTTTCTTTGGCATCACAAAGTATTTTCATTTTGATCCTTGGTTTCTTGCCTGCCCAAACAAATTTTGACAACTCTTGTTGCCACTTGGTCAACAAATCCGTTTTATGCAGAATTGGTATTGTTTGGAACAGGAACATCAAACGTGGTAGGACATTCATTTTTATAACTGATATTCTTCCCATCAGTGATAAGTTCATTTTATCACATTTTCTACTCTTAACCCCTCCACTCTTCCATAGGAATGGCTCAATCAACGAGGACAGATAACTATTGCCCAATCAATGAATATTCTGCTAATGCAAATGTGCTTATTATCTATCTTTATTTCCTAGAATCTGTATAAGTGGATGCGTGCTTGTGTATTGTTTGAAAGTTATATCTTCTCCAGTAAAAGACATTATATTTTACCAATTACAGTCTCCGTGTCTGTTCTGGTGACTACAGTAAAGGCGGGACTTCTGTATACAACGGTGTTAACTCTCTAATTTGCCTATTGCCAATTAAAAATCATAATTTCCCCAATATTAATTTAAAAAGAAAGGCAATTTGGCTAACATTATACCCAGAATAAAACTTTGTTGATCTTAAAGGTGCCACTGGACTCAAACTTTATTCTGCTGCTTCAGGCCAACACAGCTACAGCCCTGAACCTATTCCATTAACTGTTTACCAATTAAACTACTAATAATTAAATCACACATGAGTCCCAGGAACACCTTAAAGACTAACAAAATTCATTTCAGCTTTTGTGAGTCAGAGCTAACATGGTCAAATGTAAAAGGTTAGGCTTAATTACATACAACGCAGAAAGGGGGCAAGGATGTTTGTTTATGTTTATGTTTATTTGGATGTTACAAACAGAAGTTGGGCAAGAGATACTCCCAAATAACATAAGTTTACTGTTGGGTACTGTTTTAGTTGGGAATGTATTACACTTACTCTGAGTGAACAGAGTACTCTTTTGATTGGGCCTTGTTTTATACTAACCCCCCCCCAACATTTCCTTCCTTTCCGCTTGTGAGGCAAAGAACCCTAATTTCCCTCAAGGGTTAATAGATTATTAGCAGGCCTGCTCTGGCTTGCAGGTGTCCATGGTTTGGGCCTTCCTGCAGATACCATCCTTTTCTCTTTCAAGTCTAGAATTAAAAATGTGGTGATTGGTTAATTGGGAGAACCTGTGCTCAGTTGTGTAACTAGATGGGATGGGGGAATTAGGAGTGGACATTAACATAATCTGGAAAGTTCCATCAATGGAGATTCCTGATTGGATCCAAGAAATCACCTGGTGCCAAAGGGCAAAATAAGGCTATAGGCTAGAGAGAAGCCATGCTAACTTTGTACTTATGCTATGCTAGTATGCTTGGATATGTTATGCTACAGCATGATGGACTGCAATGTGTAGAAGGCTATAGGCTAGAGTTTGGATTCGTATGCTGCAAGAAGATGTGCCATCTAGTACCAGGTAATAAATTTATTAAATATTTTTTTTTTAAATTTCTTTGTTGCTAAGCTGTAGAAACTGTACTGCATAGTGCTATTCGTTTTAAAACTTTTGAATAAACCTTTATACATATATTTAGGAAGGTGTGCTTTATTTGTGTGCCTTTAAGCTCAAGAATCCACAGGGCTGGATGCTGCTCAGGCAAAAAGGAGCGGTGAGGAAGGGGGACCCAGACTTGGGTCTCTGACACTGTTGTTTATACAATGTACAATCCTTTGCATCTGAAGAAATGAGCTCTGACTCATGAAAGTTTATTCTGAAATAAATGTCTTTAAGGTGTTCTGTTAAGGTTCTTCTGAGCTCAGTGTAATTTTGATACCAATAGGGCTACTACTCTAGAATTAGCGTTGCCCAGCCGCAGTTTAAGAAATACCTGGAGATTTGGGGGTGGATAGCTAGGAAGGGCAGAGTTTAGAGAGGGAAGGGACATTAGTGGGGATGTGATGCCATCCAATCCGCCCTTTGAAACTCATATTTCTGTGGGAATATAGTTTGTAACTCAGTTGTAATTCCAGAAGAACTCCAATCCTCACCTTGAGAATCAGTTTGGTGTAATGGTTAAATGTGTGGACTCTAATCTGGGAGAACCAGGTTTGATTTCCCACTTCTCCACTTGCAGCTGCTGGATGACCTTGGGCAAGCCATAGTTCTGTCAGAGCTGTTCTCTCAAGGACAGTTTTGGAAAGAGCTCTCTCAGGCCCATCTATCTCACAGGGTGTCTGTTGTGGGGAGGGGAGGGGAAAGGAGCTTGTAAACCACTCTGAGACTCTGAGTGAAGGGTGGGGTATAAATCCAATCTCCTCCTCCTCCTCCTCCTCCTACTTAATCTTATTTGCAGCTCTGGCTTGATCACTGCAACTTAAAGAGTCAATGGACAAAACAACGTTAGGGAAAGTTGAAGGAAGCAGGAAAAGAGGAAGACCCAACATGAGATGAATTGACTCAATCAAGGAATCCATGACCCTCAGTTTGAAAGACCTGAGCAAGGCTATTAATGATAGGGCATTTTGTAGGACATTAATTCATAGGGTGGTCGTAAGTCAGAAGCGACTTAACGGCACTTAACACACATTCTCAGCTTCAGTCCATTGGAGTCTCTACAATATGGGAAATAAGAATACTGATCTATTTTTGTAGACTGATGGAGGCAAGGAGACAATACAAGGAAGGATTCTCGACACAAGGTCTTCCTTACACCCCATGTGTATGTGATGTGGTAGAACACCACCCCAGCAAATTTCTCATAATAAGACCAAAGTATGATAGCTTCAGTTTAGTCATTTTAACTTCTAGGGAGAGTTCAGGCTTGATTTGATCTGCTGGTGGTAGAAAGTGCTGTCCAGTGACAGCAGACTTATGGCAACCCCACAGGGTTTTCAAGGCAAAAGACGTTCAGAGGTGGTTCCAGGTGCAAACACTCCTGTTGACTGGTGCTCATCCTCCTCAGGACTTAGGTCCGGTGATTCAAGGGGTGCAGGGAACTTAATCTCGGAAATTGAAGGTGCAGAATCCCCTGGCTCAGGGTCCTCGGGGTCAGACTGCACGGTGGGCAGGACACCCTGTTATTCTCTGGAGGTCTCCATCCAAATACTTGCCAGGGTCAGCCCTGCTTAGCTTCCAAGACCTGACAAGATTGGGCCAGGGCAACATACACAATTCTTGATTTCTCCATTTTAAAAGAGACTTTTAATTTTAATTTCCAAATTGTTCAAATTAAACTTCCTATATCTGATCTTTGGCCACTGGTCTCCCCAGAGACCGTGACTTGTCTGATTGAACAAATGAGCTAAGGTAAAGCACCTGGGCCAGACTTAATTCCAATTGACCTATTAAAATTAAACCTTGTTTGGTGGAGCACTCTTTTGGCTCCTCTTTTTACCAAAGTCAATAAAACAGGAACTATACCAGCTTCATGGAAACACGCAATAATAGTGCCAATACATGAAAAAAGGCAATAGAAGCAATCCAGCAAATTATTGACCTATCAGCTTGCTCTCAACTTTAGGTAAAATATATGTGGCTTTTCTCCATACTAAACTACAGTCTTGGCTGGAAGATGATGAGGTCCTTTATCCTGAGAAAGCTGGTTTGGATCATTGTCTTGATCTTTACCACTTAGCAGAGAAATATTCATCCAAAGTTGGTAATTGTCTCTATGTGGCATTTATGGACTTAAAAGCTGTCTTTGACTCCATCCCTAGATCTCTCTCGTGGTCCAAGTTAAACAAGTCTACAATGGATAAAAGACTTATATGGCTCATTTTCACATTATATGAAGAGCCTTCTGCGCAGATACATTATGGCTCAGATGGACAGCTTACAAACCCTATCAATCTTGCTAAAGGGGTTAAACAAGGCTGCTTAATGGCCCCTACTCTAGTCACCTTTTATCTTAACAATATGGTGCCTTACATAAAAAACACGCCCATCACGCACCTATTTTGGCAGGCCAAGAAGTTCCTGAATTATTGTATGCAGGTGATGCAGAATAAATCCGAAGTAGCCCTTCAGAAAATAATTAATGCCATCTGTGAATATTGCAGACAAAAGGGGCTCATGGTAAATCACAAAAAAATCAAAAAATTTAGTTTTTACTAAGAAGTTAAACCATAAATGTAAAATATGGAAAACTAAAGATGGAGAAATATAATTGACAACTTATTTTAAATATTTGGGAGTGGTCTTTGTCATGAACACAGTACCAGGTCAGGTGAGAGCAAGATAGGTCAAAGGCAGTCCAAAGTCAAAATCTGGCAAGCAGAAACACCAAGAGACCAAGTCCAAATCACCAACCGTTAGAGTAGTCGTTAAAGCCAGAGTCTAAAGAAGTCAGAAGCCAGGGAGTAGAAGGTTCGAGGTACAGGTCAGGAGTGTAGCTGTACGAGCTGAGGTCAGGAGCTGAGATGTCAAAACGAGGAACCAGAACAGGAACACGAGTTGTGAGGTGCAAAGCTTTGTCCAGAATGACTAGTTGTTAGCACAACTAGTTGGCGTGAGTGCAAGAGCTAAATTGCCCATAAGGCTGTTGGCAATTAGCGTGCCCTGATTGTGTCCCAGCTCCCATTAGTTCTCAGGGCTAAAAGAGAACCTACCGCACATGCACGCATTCTGTCACTGGGATGCCATGTCCCATCAGCGTTGTTCCCGCAAATGGGATACCGGCGGTGGGGGTGAGTCAGGGGGCGTGTTGCTCCACTGTGAGTCTGCTTCAGCTGTTGCTGGAGCAGTTTCCATGGTTTCAGTCCTGTCAGGTGCAGGGTTTTCAGGAGCCGGGAGCTCATCCCCAGCAGTACTTCAATCTTCTGCTGGGGCCAAGTACTCGGGTTCCGCAAGCCATGACACTATCCCCACCAGGCCCCCCCAATACGTGGGCAGGGTTTGTCGGGGGTAAGCTTCATGGTACTGCCGGACCAAGTCAGGGGCGTGCAGGTGGGCAGCTAGTTCCCATGATCGGTCATCAGGACCATAGCCTTCCCAATCGACCTGGTACTGCAGGGAGCCACACTGGATACAGGAATCTAAGATTTGGTGCACCTCGTATTCCTCCTCGTCATCAATAAGGACCGGCGGTGGTGGTGCAAACGGACTAGGTCAATCAGGATCAGGAGGGGTCAATGGGACTAACAATGAATGATGGAACACAGGGTGGATACAGAGGCGGTCAGGGAGTCGCAGTCAAAATAAGACAGGGTTGAGCTGGTTGGTGATTTCGTAAGGACCGATGAAATGAGCTTCCAGCTTCTAAGAGCAACTCGGACGCTGCAGGTATTGAGTTGATAACCATATGTGATCCCCAACATTTACAGGAGGACCCTCTTGCTGTTTACAGTTGGCCGCCAGCTTGTATTCATCTTTGGCCTGCTGGAGCTGCTCCTGGAGTAGGGCCTGGAGGGTCTGCAATTCTTGGAGATGGGCCTCGGCTGCAGGAACATTGGTGGGTGGGCAGACATTGGGGAAGAAATGAGGGCGGTGTCCATAGTTTGTGGCAAAGGGAGTAGTTTGTGTTGATGAGTGGATCGAATTGTTGTAGGTGAATTCAGCCAAAGGCAAGAGCATAGACCAGTTGTCTTGCTGGTAACAGGAGTAACAGCGAAGGTACTGTTCCAGGGTGGCATTAGTGCATTCTGTCTGTCCATCCATCTGTGAATGGTAGGCAGAAAATAAGTGAACTTGAGTGCCAAGCCCGGAGTGCATGGCTTGCCAGAATCGGGAGGAAAATTGGGGACCTTAGTCAGAAACAATGTGGGTAGGGAGACCATGTAACCGGAAGACATGCTGAATATACAGCAGGGCATTTTCAGTAGCTGTGGGGATCTTGGCGCAGGGGACAAAACGAGCCATTTTGGTGAATAAATCCACTATGATAAAAATGCAGGTGTGACCGTGGGAGCACGGAAGGTCTATGATGAAATCCATCAAAATGGCGTCCCACGGTAGGGAAGGCATGGGTAAGGGATGTAATCCCGGAGGCTTGGCAGGGAAATCCTTTGCTCATCAGCACACCTCGCAGGAGCTGATGTATCAAGCCAAATCAGCACGGACCCGAGGCCACCAGAACTCTCAGGTGAGGAGATGGGTCGTCTTATGGTGACCAAAATGTCTGATGGGAAGCGAGTTGTGTGTTAGGTGCAAGATGCTGGTTTGCACCATAGAGGTGGTCTTGGTGGAACAGGAGCCCGTCGCAAGTAGTAAAGCCTCCTACAGCTCCATTCTGGAGGTCCTGCAAATGTTGTAGCGCCCAGGGGTCTTGGGATTGTCCAGACCGGATCTCCTTAGACAGGGGACTATGACTAGTGGTGGTGGCAAAGACTGTATGGGATAAGATGGGTGTCTCAGGGGTTTCCTCTGACAGAGCTGGCGCATATTCAGGCTTGCGGGACAGGGCATCCACTTTCTGATTCTGCATCTGGGTAATGTAGGAGATTTTAAAGTCAAATCAGGAAAAGAAGAGTGACCAACGGATCTGCTGCTGGTTAAGATGATGGGTTGTTCGTAGGTGTTCCAAGCTCCGATGGTCCGTGAAAACTTGGATGGGGTGGCAAGCGCCCTCAAGGTAATGCCTCCACATCTCAAAAGTGGCCTTGATAGCCAATAGCTCTCTCTCCCAGATGGTGTAATTTCATTCTGCAGCTGTTAGTTGACAGGAAAAATAAGTGCAGGGCTGAAGAGGCTGTTTGGGGTTATCATGTTGGGAGAGTACGGTACTGGAAGCATCAGATTTGACAGTAAATGGAAGCCGAGGATCCGGGTAGCGTAACAGAGGACTGGACGCAAAACAGTTTTTTAGAGTTGCGAAGATGTGATTGGCCTTGGGAGTCCCTTGGAACGGAGAAGTCGGGTCAAGGGTTGATCAAGGATGCATATCTGGGGACAAACTGATGGTAATAGTTAGTGAATCCCGGTAGCCTCTGAACACCCTTGCGGGTTCAAGGAGCTTGCCAATTCAGAATAGCCTCGACCATCTTCGGGTCCATAAGTATTCCCTGTGGGGATATAATGTGACCGAGGAATTCTACGGAGTTGAGATGGAATGCACATTTTTCTAATTTTGCCTAGAGGCTGTGGGTCCCGAGGCACTGGAGGACCTGACGGACGTGCTCACCGTGTTGGGCGGGGTTCTCAGAATATACCAAGATGTCATTGAGGTAAATAATAATGAATCTGTCTAGGAGATCACTGAATACATTGTTCATAAGCCTTTGGAACACCGTGGGTGCATTGGTTAGACCAAAGGGCATCACGAGGTATTCATACTTTCTGTATCGTGTGCCAAAGGCCGTTTTCCACTCATCGCCCAGTCTGATGCGCACTAAGTTATATGCGGCATGAAGATCTAACTTGCTGTATATCTTGGCCACTTTTATTTTTCACAAAGCACATGGGTGCTGACAATGGGGATGTGGAGGGTCTAATGAACCCTCTTGCTAGGTTCTTTTCAAGGAAATCCCATAGAGCCACTACCTTGGGTTCAGCCATGGGATATAAGCGACCTACAGGCAGGGATGCTTCTGGTACCAAGTCAATGGCACAGTCGTATGGCCGATGTGGGGGTAACTGATCTGCTCCTTTTTCTTCAAAGACATCCGCAAGGTTCCAATTGGGAGGCGGAAGGAGCGGCTGGTTGTCTGTAGCTGAAGCGATCAAGGTGGTGGCCGGGGTTGATGGGGAATGGGTGACAGGAAACTGGAGTTCTTGGTGGACCCAATCCACCCAAGGATTATGAGTCATAAGCCAGGAAAGGTCTAGGATTACTGGAAACCGGGGCATGCGGGCAATATCAAAACACAACTGTTCCCAGTGCTGGTGGATCCATAACGTAAGAGGTTGTGTCTCCTATGTCATTGGACCCAAAAGAAGGAGGCGTCCGTCAATGGCCTCCACAAGAGTCGGGTTTTCCTTGTCTTGGACTGGGATGAGATGTTGCTTAACGAACATCATGTCCATAAAACAGCGGGCTGCCCCAGAATCAAGCATCGTGTGGACAAATCGTTCATCTGGGAGCTGCAATTTGATTGGGATCAAGAATGGTCCTTGGTCCGTAAACAGAGGTTTGGAGGACCCAACTAACTGCCCCAGGCCTTTTACTGGCGGTGGTGGTGGCGGCGCCTCAAGTCAAGGGTTTTTTGCAGGACACCCAAGGGAATAGTGCCCTGCTCCTCCGCAGTATAGGCACAGGTTCTGGGCACAGCGATGATTTTTTTCTTCGAAGGTGAGGCATGGTCATACAGCCTCTACTTGCATAGGCTCCCCCTCATTTCCCTGGATACTTGGGTTCATTGGACTGGACCAGGAGGATGGGTGGTGGTTTGTCTGAGAGACATGGGCATGACCTAGGTACTGGTGTCGACTCTCCAGACATCCATCGAGGCGGAGACAGAAGGTTATGATGGTCTGAAGCGTGGTTTTCCGGTCGACTCAGGCCAGCTCGTCCAATATGTCATCAACTAACCCTTCCGCATATTATTCCATGAGAGCGGCCTCGTTCCAAGCCAAGTCTTGAGTCAAAAGCTGGAATTCAGTGGAATATCTGGCAACCAACAACTTGCCTTGCTTTAGGGCTCATATTTTACGGTTCACAGTGGCTGCCTTTTGTGGGTTAGCATAGGCAGTGTAGAAATGGGCGAGGAACCCTTGATAATTGGATAGGAGTGGGGACAAGGCAACCAACAGCGGAGTAGCCCATTTCATGGCTTGTCCTTTTAATAAGCTGATAATAAAACAGACCTTTGTTTTATCATTCGTGAAGTCCCGGTCTCGGAGTTCAATGTACAGTTTGCACTGGGCTACGAATGCTGGGAACTGCTCCACGTTACCACCAAATTTCTCCGGAGGATTCACGGGACATCTTGGCGGAGGAATGGCAGCTGCAATGGCTTGTTGCTGGGAGTGTAAATGACTCACTACTTGAGTGAGTTGTTGCACCTGAGCAGCTAAATCAGGCAGCTGTAAGGCACCTCTGCTTGCTTCGTCCATCTCATGGTGTGAGTGGGTTTTTCTGGTGCTAGCAATCTGTCACAAACACAGTACCAGGCCAGGTGAGAGCAAGGTAGGTCAAAGGCAGCCCAAAGTCTAAATTGGGCAAGCAGAAACACCGAGAGACCAAGTCCAAATCACCAACCATTAGAGTAGTTGTTAAAGCCAAAGTCCAAAGAAGTCAGAAGCCAGGGAGTCAAAGGACCGAGGTACGCGTCAGGAGTGTAGTCGTATGAGCTGAGGTCAGGAGCCAAGAAGTCAAAACAAGGAGCCGGAACAGGAACATGAGTTGTGAGGTGCAAAGCTTTGTCCAGAATGAGTTTGAGAGCTAAATAGCCCATAAGGCTGTCAGCAATTAGTGCGCCCTGATTGTGTCCTGGCTTCCGCTAGTACTCAGGGCAAAAAGAGCGCCTCCCGTGCATGCATGCATCCCATCGCCGGGATGCCATGTCCCGTCAGCATTGTTCCCACAAGCGAGGTACTAGTGGGAGTGAGTCAGGGGCGTGTTGCTCCCGCTTGACTCTGCTTCAGCTGTTGCTGGAGCAGTTTCTGTGGCTTCAGTCCTGTCAGGTGTGGGATTTTCAGGAGCCGGGAGCTCATCCCCAGCAGTACTTAGGTCTTCTGCTGGGGCCAAATGCTCATCCCAAGCAGTACTTCGATCTTCTGCTGGGGCCAAGTGCTCGGGTTCAGCAGCAGCCATGACAGTCTTCTCCAATAATTTATCTTGGAAACATCATCTTAATTTAGCCCGAGATACTGTTAGATGAAATGTCAATGCACTTTTGCTACTCGACAGGGGGCCAATATATCCCTATGGCTGTTAAAGCATTTAACACAAAAATAATACCTCAATTCCTATATGGGACAGCCATTTGGATCTTTGCAGCTTCTGAATCCTTAGACAAATTATTAACTCAATTCCTGCATCAATTTTTGGGAGTTCCAAAGTGCATGGCGGGAACTGTTCTTAGGTGGGAGCTAGCACAAAGTTCCCTAGAACTTAGAGCATGGCTGGCTGCTTTCACACTAAGGCGGAAGGTTTGTTTTTCTAGTCCATCATCAGGGAGCTTGATATATAGATTGAAGAAGGATAATTTTAGAACCACCTGGTTAATTCAAATAGATGAGAAATTGAACCTCCTTGGCCTCCCAATATCAACGATCAAGATTTTATCTCAGCAAGAAGCATGGAGACAGATCAGATCGAAGGCAGGGAATTGGGATAGGGCCAGTACCGCCGCATGTGCCAAGCATGTATGTTCTTCCCTAGCTTTGGGGATCCCTCCTTCATGGACCCTTTCATTATATCTAAGCCATCTTACCACCCCCTCTCATAGATTTGCTTTTACTCTAACAAGATTAAATGCTGTACCGTCTGCAGAATTATCGGGATGTTTTTCACAAACTCTGTATTCAGATAGGCTTTGTACCTGTGCTTCTGGTGAGATTGAGACACTGACACATCTCCTTTTGTTTTGTTCTCATTGGTTAGCTCTTAGGTCATATTGGATATATCCACTTCTATCCAAATACCACCTTCCACTGGAGCCATGGGGGACTTCTTATCTGTTGTCAGATATCAATCCGATAATTACTGCGTCAGTAGCAAAATATTTAGCTATCTTATTAGCATCAAAGTGTAAATAATTGCTGTTATGATGAGGTCTGCATTTTTGGTTCTGTTTTATATTTTAAATCTTTTATACTGCTTATATTTAAATGGGATCTGAATATATAGTTTTAAACTTTCGCTTTCATATTTTATACGTATGTTGTATATTGTGGATGTGCTTGAGACCATTGGTCATATGAGCTGAAATAAACTAAAGAGGATTCGAACAAGGATGATGCTACTGTACCCCCAGTCCCTAGAGGCAGTCTGCCCCTCCGAAATTTGCACTCCTGATCTTCCTGGCAGTAGCCCAGCATTTCACTACTCACTTCGGTTTTCAAGAAAGCACAGAACACCAGTACAGAATACTTTGGATTTTACTGACAGTATTTAAGAAATCATCCAAGGCAAGGGTGAAATGAGATGTTATTTTTAATGATACAGAGCATAATTCAAAGGGTTAATACAGACTGAACTGGAACATTGATTTATAAGATGATATTATTGCAAGTACAAGCCTAGGTTTCTAATCAGAAATGGCTGGTGTATTTTTTTTATAAGAAATCACAGCTTATAGAAAAATTGAGAGGTATGAAGTTATCCGTTCACCATATTTGCCATTGCAACAACGTTGCACACTAGTGAAACCTGGTGTAAAATAAGTATGCTTTTGAAACTGTTTCTTCATCCACTGGAAGGAACTATGTGGCTGTTCCTGCCTCACAATATGTGCTGGACTCAAAGATCCATTTTCCCTTCAAATAGTTCTATATACCATCCATGTCTAGTTCACATAGATGAAATTATGATATCTTCGAGTTGGAGGACAGATTAATCACCACAGCTAGAATTTACACATCACTTCAAAATGCAGAGTTTTTCAATGAAATTGGTACACACATATAGTTATAAATTATCAAGTGCAGAACAATAAATAATGAAACATCAAGTGGCATATGAACCAGCTCATAATGACTAGGGGCAAAATGGAATGTTTGCTTTCAGAGTAGACGGCAGGGTCATTCCTCTTATCAGAACTTATTTCCAAGTCATTTATGCCATTTATGACTGTCATTTAGAAGTGTTATGCTCAGGGGTCATTTCGTAGAAAAAGAGCTGCAGGAGTTCATTAGCATACCTAATAAGCTATTAGCACAATAGCTCATTAGCATATGCCATGCCCCCTGACATCACCAGAAGTGATGTCAGAAGGGGAAGCAAAAGGGGGGGAGGCATCTTCAAAAGTTTTCCCCAGCCAGCTTGCAGTGGCGGCGCGATCTTTCCATTATATTCTATGGGGCCATAGAATACAATGGAGAGATTGTGCCACTGCTGTGGTGCGACTCTTGAGAGAAGGAGCTAGGGGGTGGGAAGCTGGTGGTGGGGCTTGCTGCCACCACCATTTGTGCTCACTCCTGGGCTGCCGGAGTGGTGCTCCGGTGTGCCCTGGCCCCAAACATCCCCTGGTTATGCTCATGCATTATTTATAGCTTGCACAACTGTTGGCAAAACACACAGGAGCCAGCAGCAAAATATGCAGAAGTCCATACCTTACCAAGCTCTGGTTTATGTGCAATATCTTCAGTTACTGCTATTATGAAAGGTTTCTGTCTTTTTCTCATAATAATGTTTCCCTTTGCACTCTGTGTGTTTCATAGCCCTTTGGTCCTGCTGTTTGCCACTCTGCCAAATGAGGACCCACTTCATACACCTGATGAAGCAGTCTCTAACTTATGAAAGCTTAATATATATATATATATATTCTTGAGTCTTTAAGCTGCCCCAGGAATTCTGTTTATAGGTTTTACTTGTCTTTCCTAAACCCAGAAATGACAGAAGAGTTCTAATTTAAAGAGGTTTTGTTATCTTCAATAATTTAACATGTGGCTATTGCTAAATAAGCTGGGTTTAAAAAAAAACAATCTCAATATACCTATAGCTTTCTTTCCTTCCCTGTTTCCTTGTATTTGACAGCATGAGAAATTAAAAGGTATTACTTCCTCAGATAGTTTTTGTGTTAAACACTGACTTTCACAATTGAGATGGCTTTGTCAGGAGATAAACTTCACAACCACCCAGCTTGTACAAATGGATGGCTTTGCTTTACCATAACTTTTAAAATGGAATATAATCCTAGCAGATCTAAAGTCTTCTTCTGGCACTTCCTCCTGCCATTTTACATGTTACTAGGATTACACATGGCCATTGTAGTCAGCAAAACCTGGAAAATACTTGGACAGAATACCAAAGCAGAATGGGCTAGGTGCATGTTGTAATCTCTAGGATTTCAAACATGCCCCATACAAATCTCCCATCCACTAATAGCTGGGTAGAAACTGACACAATGGCATTATTAGCATATGCTCAGAATTTGTGTGGAGTGGTGCCTGTGCTTCAAAAAAGGAAAAACTGCAGCTAAGGCTTTGTAAAGATCAGAACAAATTGGACCAAGCTGAGAAGATTCTGCTGCCAAGAGAAGTAAACAGTCTTGACATTTATATACTACTGACCATGAGAGAGCTGCTAGGACTGATGCTGCAACTATTCTAGTAATGAATTTAGGGCCCTGCATCTCATCATCTTTGCAAGTAAATATCAAATGGAGAAAGGAAGGAAAGAGGGGTTTGTGTGAGAGAGTGTTTGTGCACACACATGCACGGGAATGCAAACCTGATACTTCAGCTGCCTATGGTTTCCTTTGGTATTCTGACAGCTTGGTAAATGGATCATCAGCAGGGCAACATGGCAGGTGGGAGAAGGCTGATTCTCTTCCTGAGCTCCACAGATCGCAAGTCTGCATGTACACCTCTGTTGATGTAAGGTGAAGGGAGAGACAGAGAGGGGAAAAGAGAGAGAGAGAAAAACAATGTAGAAATGTACACATACCTGCTGTGTCAAAGTCCGTGCTTAACTGTAGAAAATGTTGCCAGTCTTTTAGCTGGAAATCTTTGTAAAGGAATCTTCAGATTCTGAGGTTTTGCTCAAGGATAATGTACTTTCCTTGAACTGAGGAAATTATCTTTAAACCTTGACAGGAAAACACACACATAAAGAGGTTAAAAAAACCATACCAAAAGTTCTTTATCCTACATGATATGTAGTAGTAGTATCACAGAATCAGAGTTGGAAGGGGCCATACAGGCCATCTAGTCCAACCCCCTTGCTCAATGCAGGATCAGCCTAGAGCATCCCTGACAAGTTTGTCCAGCCGCTTCTTAAAGACTGCCAGTGAGGGGGAGCTCACCATCTCCCTAGGCAGCTGATTCCACTGTTGCCCAACGCTTACTATAAACAAGTACCTTCCTGCCCTTAATTTAAACCCATTATTGCGAGTCCTCTCCTCTGCTGCCAACATGAACAACTCCCTGTCCTCCTCTAAGTGACAACCCTTTAAATACTTAAAAAGAGAAATCATGGCTCCATCAACCTTCTCTTCTCCAGACTGAACATTACCAAGTATCACGGTCAAGAGCAAGCAGGTCCAAACACACTCTCCTGGAAAGGCTATGTTTTATTAGAATACTAGTCTGTTGCCAAGTGGTACAGGTACATTGTCAGGAATAACAATGGCTGCAAGGGGCTCCATAAATATACTACAATGCTGCATCTAGCTAAGCAAATAAAATCCAAGCGCGTGTGGGGGAATCCTCCTGGCGGGATATTACATCATGAACGGGAGACTCACCCCAATCCCATGAGAGCAGAAATATTCACACCAGTAGTAGAATTCAAGCCCTCCCCTCCCTTCAAGGTTATGCTGATAGCACCATCTTGCTGAGCCAGTTCGCATGGGGGGGAAAGAGCACCTCCCTTATGTTACCCACGGTAGCCAAGCAAAGCAAGCATGTGGGGTTGCGCAAAGGCAGGGATGAAGGTAAACAAAGAAAGCATGGCAGCTAGCTGACATTCTGCCCCCACAAAAGAAAATCAGCCCCCTCCTGGAATGCCTGGGAGACCTCCTCGATTCCCAAGGAGATGTTCGTGATAATCACACAAGAGCTCAGGGGCCCGAATATCCCCTACTTTCACCCATTCTCAGTGCTGGGGACCAAAATGCACCCACTCCACAAGGTAGTACAAATGTCCACATTTTAGTTTAGAGTCCAAAATGCTAGAGATCACATAATGTTCTTCACCCGGGAAATGGCTGAGAAGTTAAATGCATTTTTTTTGCCTCTGTCTTCACTGTGGAAGATGAGAAGTGCTTGCCCACGCCAGAACCACTGATTTCAGGAGGGGTGTTGAAAGACCTGAGTCAGATTGAGGTGACGAGAGAGGAGGTCCTAAAACTGATAGACAACTTAAAAACTGAAAAATCACCAGGCCCAGATGGCATACATCCGAGAGTTCTGAAAGAACTCAAATGTGAACTTGTAGATCTCCTGACAAAAATATGTAATCTTTCCTTAAAATCTGCCTCCATTCCTGAGGACTGGAAGGTAGCTAATGTCACTCCCATCTTTAAAAAGGGTTCCAGAGGAGATCCGGGAAATTACAGGCCAGTCTGTCTGACGTCGATACCGGGTAAATTGGTGGAAACCATTTTTAAGGAAAGGATTAGTAGGCACGTAAATGAACAAAACCTATTGAGGCAGACTCAGCATGGGTTCTGTAAGGGAAGATCTTGTCTCACTAACCTGTTAGTGTTCTTTGAGGGGGTGAACAAGCATGTGGACAAGGGGGATCCAATAGATATTGTTTACCTTGACTTCCAGAAAGCTTTTGATAAAGTTCCTCATCAAAGGCTCCTAAGTAAGCTAAAAAATCATGGGATAAAAGGACAAGTCCTTTTATGGATCAAAAACTGGCTAATTAATAGGAAACAGAGAGTGAGTATAAATGGGCAATTTTCTCAGTGGAGGGAGGTAAGCAGTGGGGTACCGCAGGGATCAGTACTTGGTCCACTGCTTTTTAACTTGTTCATTAATGATTTGGAGATGGGAGTAAGCAGTGAAGTGGCTAAATTTGCGGATGATACAAAGTTGTTCAAGGTGGTGAAAACCAGTGAGGATTGTGAGGCACTCCAAAGGGATCTGTCAAAGATGGGCAAGTGGGCGTCAACATTGCAAATGGGGTTCAATGTGGCCAAGTGCAAGGTGATGCACATTGGAGCCAAAAATCCTAAATATAAATACACATTGATGGGGTCTGAACTGGCAGAGACTGATCAAGAGAGAGATCTTGGAGTTGTAGTAGATAACTCACTGAAAATGTCGAGACAGTGTGTGACTGCAATAAAGAAGGCCAATGCTATGCTGGGGATTATTAGGAAGGGTATTGAAAACAGATCAGCCAATATAATAATGCCCCTATATAAATCAATGGTGAGACCTCATTTGGAATACTGTGTGCAGTTCTGGGCACCACACCTTAAAAAGGATATTATAGCTTTGGAAAAAGTGCAGAAAAGGGCAACTCGAATGATAAAAGGGTTGGAACACTTTCCCTATGAGGAAAGGTTAAAGCGCTTAGGGCTCTTTAGCTTGGAGAAAAGACGACTGAGGGGTGACATGATCGAGGTTTATAAGATTATGCATGGGAAAGAGCAGGTAAAGAAAGAGGTACTTTTCTCCCTTTCTCACAATACAAGAACTCGTGGGCACTCCATGAAACTGCAGAGCGGTCGGGTTAGAACGGATAAAAGGAAGTACTTCTTCACCCAAAGAGTGATTAACACATGGAATTCACTGCCACAGGAAGTGGTGGCAGCTACAAGCATGGACGGCTTCAAAAGGGAATTAGATAAGCATATGGAGCAGAGGTCCATCAGTGGCTATTAGCCACAAGGTATAGCTAGGGGCTCTGGGGCAAGGGAGGGCCCAGGGGGCAGCCTTTGGCCTGATCCAACATTGGTGTCTCTTATGTTCTTATGTTCATATCCTGGTCGAGCCCTGGCCACCAGACGTAGCTCCTCACGAGTGCCTTCATCCTCACGACCCCGGGGTGCTGTTCATGCAGAGCCACAGTGACTCATTGTTGAAGAGGCGCTGGTATCACCACCCGGCCTCCCCACATCAGGCAACCCTTATACGCCAACAACTTGCCCTTCTGTGAGATGAATGACATGACATGAATTTGGGGCCCTCCTTGGCTGTAGGCCACCCCCTCCCCACCCAGTCCAAAACCCGACAGAGAACCTTGTCCTGGGTCATGAGGCGGGAGACCTCTCACATGTGAACCGGGTGCTCGGGAAGAGCTTCTAAGAGGACAACCATGTGGGCCGGGGCTGGGTTGGGGTCCATGGTGGGCAGTGGAAGGTGTCCGCATGCCCCATAGCTTTCCAAGGTCGATGGACGAGAGCGTATGAGTAGCCCGCCATGAAAATGGACCAGCACAGGACCCTTGGCAAAACCATCTGGGGCATTTGACAGTTGTGGGCCAGGAGCCCCAGGAGAGGCTTATGGTTCATCACCACAGTAATGACCCGGCCGTAGAGATAGTGGTGGAATTTTTTACACCCGCCACTATCGCCAGCGCCTCCTTGTCCACTTGCGCGTAATTGCGCTCCTCCAAGGACAAGGTCCAAGAATAATAGGCAACCATGACCTCCTGGCCATCTGGCAACCTGTGGCCCAGGACCTCCCCCACCCCGTAAGGAGACGTGTCACAGGCGAGGACCACTGGAAGCAACTCCTCAAAGTGGTGAAGCATGGAATTCAAGGTCAGTAAGTCTTTAACTCCCTGAAAAGCCTTGGTGTTCATGGACGTCCAGGCCCACGGGGCATCCTTGTCCAGGAGGTGGTGGAGTGGTTTCGCCACCATGGCTTTCATGGGCAGAAAAGCATGGTAAAAGTTGAGCAGGCCCAAGAAAGCCTGCAGTTCCAACTTGGAAGGAGGGGGGGGGCTGCGTTATCACTTTGACTTATCGTCCGTGGGGTGTATCCCTTGGGCATCCATGGTGAACCCCAAGAACTCGATCCAGGGCACCTCAATGAGGCATTTTTCTTTCTTTACCTTGAGGCCGGTGGAATCGAACCTCTGAAGCACCGCACTGAGCCGATTTGTGAAGGTGGCGGAGTTCGGTGCTGTGATGATAGCATCATCTAAAAATGGCTGCACTTCTGGGATGCCTTTAAGCAGGGAATCCATAAAAGATTGAAAGATCCCCAGGGCCACACACACACCAAACTGTAGTCTATGTACTTTAAACACCCCCCTGTGTGTAGTGATTGCGCCTCAGCAGAGGCCGCATCGACCGGTAACTGCTGGGAGGCCTGAGCCAAATCCGGCTTGCTGAAAATACGCGTCCCCACCAGAGTGGCCAGGACGTGGCTTACCACTGGAACCGGGTAAGCATAGTTCTGTATGGGTTTGTTTATCATGCATTTATAATCTGCACAGATACACACGTCCCCATTCAGCTTTACTGGCATGACAATAGGAGTTTCCCATTGTGCAGATGCGACCGGTTCCAGCACCCCCTGCTCAACCAGGCGATCGAGCTCCACCTCAATTTTACGCTTCATAGCGATGGGGGGGAAGACGGGCCTTTATACGGAAGGGCTGTACGTTGGGGTCAAGGTCCAGCAAAATAGGGGCCCCGGTGTACTGCCCCTGAGTCCCATCAAATACTCGAGGGAACTCTTTGAACACTGCAGTGATGTCCGGTGGCCGGTTCTGGTTCACCCCCATAATTGTAAGTCCCAGGAGTCCGAACCAGGAAAGGCCCAGCAAACTAGAGAGGCACCCTTCTACTACCAACAGGTCCAACAACCCTGAAAAGTCTTTGAACTGTACGCTGAACTTGCCCCAGCCCTGGACCACCACAGGGTTCTTATTAAAGTCTCGCAACTTGAGACCCTGTGGCTTGTGCAGATTGGGTCCCCCCTGAGGACAGAGGGCCTGCAAAGTCTCAGCCGAAATGATGGAAAAGGACGAGCCCATGTCAATTTCCATTTGGCAGGGGGACCCCTAAATAAGGAGTCACATGCACCTTGTCCAGGCCATCAGTGGGCAAGTTACATACCATTTGCTGCTGTAACGCCAAAATGGAGTGCAGATCCATCAATTCCAGCTGTGCCGTGGTCCTCTGTCGCTGTCCTTTGGAACGGCAAACCTTGGCTATGTGGCTGGCCTTATTACAGGATCGGCAGATGGTGTCCCGGAATCTGCAAGATCGGTGCTCATGCACATCGCCACAGCTGGCGCAGGATGCAGTGGACTGGGCGGCTTTCGCCGAGCTGAATCCTGTGGGGCATTGAGTGGGGTGTTGAGAGTGCTGGGACGGCCGGCGGTATACCTGAATGATCTCCTCATCCCTCTGAATCACGTCCCCCCGGATCCAGTCGCTTGTGTTCGGTGGACCGCCTTGGCGCGGCGGTCTTGGTGGGCCTTCTCGTAAGCGGTGGCCTCCTGAATCACTTTATCGAGATCCAGGTCATCTTGGCTTACTAGTTTCCTCTGGAGCTTGGGCTCCCGTAGGCCCAAGGGGAACTGATTAAGGAGCACGTCAGCCAGATCCGGGAACAAACACCTGGTGGCGGCCCATCACAAAGCCATGAGAAAATCAGAGGCGGACCCATTGGGGCCCTGGACTGTTGCAAAAAAAAAAGTCCATCCACTCCATAATTTTTTTTGGGTTTGGGAGCCAGGTGGTCTGAAAGCGCCTTCACCAAAGTGGTGTATGACTCATCTTTGGTCGGCAGAGGCACTATCAGGTCCTTCAGTAGAAGGTGGGCCTCCATACCACAGTGCTGGAGAAGGTACGCCTTCTTCTTACCCAGATTGGTTACATCATGGATGGTGAAGTTGCTCTTGAGGGTCTCCAGCCGGGTTTCCCATTGAGATGGTTGGGAGATGTTGAAAGCAGGGAGGATCTCGGATGCAGCAGCCATCTTATGGATCCATGTGGAGGAGATGCTCGGGAATGGTGGCAGCAATCAGTGTAGTGGTGTGGGGCTGCTCTCGTGGTCAGTGGCGCGAAGCTCGGTGCTGGGAGCAGTGTGCTGAGCGGCAACCGGAGATGCGGCATGAGGCAAAGCAACATGCGGTGATCTCGGTGTGGAGACTCGATGTGATGCTTGGTTCGTGGTCCCTGTTAAAGGGAGGATGAATCCCATCCTCATCGCCAGTGAAAAGTACAAAGATGGATGAGTGATTTCAGCTTATGTACTTTTATTCATGAAGAACAAGACAGCTTGCTCGGCTTGCAGGCTGGCATTTATGTGCAAGGAAACCCACACCCCAAACACACCCCACTCCATGTATAGGCTATTTACAGTGGCTACGAGTTCCATAGGCTCTCAACCGAGAGCCTAGTCCCCCTATTGGTGTGGTCTAGGATCTGCAGAGTCCACTGTCTTTGGGAGTGAAGCTTGACGGCTTCTGATGACCGCGTGGAACCCTTGCCTTGCACACGGCCTGGAATGAGTACATTACACATTTTGAGGTGCTTGAGAGGGTGATGGAGATGAGAGTAGAAGGAGAACCACAAAGACCTGGAAAAGGGAGTAAATAGGGCATGGTGCCACACAGAAGTGGAAGGAAACAGAAAATGGTGGTCGTCAGGGAATCTCTGCTCAGGGGTATGGAATAGAATGTGTCCAGGCTGGATCCCCTACTCTGAGAGATGTGTTGTTTACCTGGGGCCAAAATTCAGGATATTACAGACTGACTGCTGAAACTGATATGACCTACTGATCAGTACCCATTTGTGCTGGTTCATGTGGGGATGAATGACACAGCTGTGAATACCATCACAAAAATTAAAGAGGACTATGAAGCTCCCGTCTCTAGTTCCAGCTCCTGCCAACCTAGCAGTTTGAAAGCAAGAAATAACAAGAAGATAAATAGGTACCCCTATAGTAAGAAGGGAACAGCGTTCTGTGCACCTTGCTGTTTAGTCATGCTGGCCACATGACCATGGAAATGTCTTCGGACAGCACTGGCTCTTCGGCTTTAAAATGGAGATGAGCACCGCAACCCTAGACTCAGATTCGACTGGCTTTCGAGCAAGGGAATCTTTACCTTTACCTTTATGAAGCTCTTGGAAGGCAGTTGAAGGCACTGGGGGCACAGGTGGTATTCTCTTCTATCCTTCCAGTCAAAGGAGGAGGAGTGTGAAGAGAACAGACCATACTAAAGGTGAATTGTTGGCTGAAGTGGTGGTGCTGGCAGAAGCGCTTTGGGTTCTGGGACAACAGGATAAGTTTTCTTAGAGAAGGCCTTCTAGCACATGATGGGCTTCAACTCTCAAGGTCAGGGAAGAAAATGTTTGGAAAGAACCTGGAGAGCTTAATCAGGACAGCTTTAAACTGAAGCCACAAAAGGAAGGGGACTATCAACATGGGGACTTCAATGAAGAAGAGAAAACAGTGGGGGCACACCTGGGTAGGACAGGTCAAACAAAGCTATAAGGCTACAAATGCCTATATAGCAATGCCCATAGTATGGGTAATAATTTATGAGCTTCCTTGCATCACCTAGATTTAGATATGACTTCACGCTTGCTAGGTTGAATGTTTTTCCAACTGCAGAGCTAAGTGGCCGTTTTGCTAAAAAAAACTGTATTCAAATAGATTGTGCAATTGTGGATCAGGTGCAATAGAGACCTTAGATCATCTTTTGTTATTTTGCCACCAGTGGATTGGCCCCAGATCCTGTTCGATTACTCCTATTCTACATCACCTCCCTATGGAACCTTGGGTGATAACCATACTGCTAGCAGATGAGGACCCTGAAATGACTTGCTTGGTGGCAAAATATCTATTAATAGTGCTATCTGAAATGCTGTAGTTAGTTTCATGTATACAAATTTTAAAATTCTAAAATTAATTTCCATAATATCATGGGATTTTATTGAGTTCATGGAAGTTTATAGAATGTTGTCTATTAATATTGTTTATGAGTATGTTTATTAATTTTTATTGTAAAAATGTTTGGTCTAAATTATCTTGTAATTATATGTAATGTGTTTTATAGTAGCTGTTTGTATGTTTGGCTTAAGATCTCTGGTCAATGAAGCTAATAAATGAAAGGAAAGGAAAAGTAATAAGAAGGAAGAGCTGGAGATTCTCTTGCAAACAGAGGGCTATGATATAATAGGAATCGCTGAGACTTTGTAGGATGATTCTCATGACTGGGATGTGGTAGTGAATGAGTTTAAGTTGTTCAAGAAAAAATGGAAGGGTAGAAGAGGTGACAGAGTGGTGCTGTATTTGAAGAGAGGGCTAGATCGTCAGGAAGTTCTGGAGAATGGGGTTGACAGCCCTGTGGAAAGTATATGGGTGGAAATAAGGGGAGGTAGGACAAAGGGTATTGTTGTTGGAGTCTGCTACAGACCACCTGACCAGAGACAGGAAATGGATGCTGCCCTCCTTGAACAGATTGGTAGAGTATCCAGACATCAGAACCTTATAATTATGGGAGACTTCAACTTCCCCAATGTGTGCTGGGAGACAGGCTCAACAAAGCGACAAGAAGGAGGCAGGGCTAGATGGTCCACCAGTCTGATCCAGGTTGGCTTCTCATACGTTCTAATGGGGACCTCCGTGGGTAGCCTCTCCCATGCTAAACACCTCTGAGGTCCCTCCCCTTCCACTTGGGCCTTGCCTACTCACCACCATGGGGTACCGGCAGTGTGGGACGGCCAGGAGCGCCAGGCTGTGGAGGAAGTGGTACTTGTTGGCCGTTTCGTAGAGCTGCGGAACAGCAGGGAGAAAAGCATTAAGCGTTGGCATGGCAGGAATCGCACTCACAGCCTCTTTCTTCCCCTTCCAACAAGCCCCTCCACCCAGTGAGTCTTGCCTCCCGCACAAGTAGCAAGACACCCCCCACCCCCCCGTTACTTCCCACCCAGATATGCAGGTGCAGGAAGCTGCCTGTGTTGCACTGAATGAGGCCCTTGCTCTACCCAGGACCAGCTGGCCTAGCCAGATGGGGAGCAGCTCGCCAGCGTCTCAGAGGCTGAGGTCTTTCCCCATCACCTCCTGCCTGGTCCTTTCTTAAGCGGAGATGCCAGGGACTGAACATGGGGCCTTCTGCAAGCCAGCCACTGAGCCACAGCCCCTCCCCTAGCTGGGCTGAAGAAGCAGTGGGTGGTTGGGTATAGGAAGCTTGACAAAAAAGGAATGAAAGCAGACAGGGGGTGTTGAGGGGATGCGGCTAGCAAGGGCCAAGCGACTGGTCCTTGTCTTTTATACGTGGATCTTTGGGTGGGTGGCAACTATGCCAACCTGTGGACCCACCTACCTATCAGTCCGTCCCAAAACTAATCTCATTGGTTACGTGTAGTGATGGGTGGCAACCTAAAGGTTTGGGCAATATTGTAACTTTAGATCTAACTCAAGGGATGGCATCTGGGCAAGTGTGAAACTTGGTGTCAAGGATTCCCCTTGATGTGTAGATGAAGCTTGGCCATTCCCAGGTCATAAAAGGTCCATCCAGCAGGAAATGCCATTCCGAAATAAAGCAGAGATGCAGAATACATGAAAGCAGACAGTTCAACAATGGGGGCTGTTTCTCCTTAGGTTGTCCTTTTGCTGACAATATGGAGATGTGTGTTTTCCTTCACCAGCCTGGCAGTGTAGCTGAAAACCTATTAACATGTAAGGCTTTGTGTAGGCACCTTCTCTGTGTAATGTCACAACAGGTGATTTGTACAGCTTTTTTTGAGCTTATGGGTGTGTGTGCACAGTCCATGTACTATTTGGCAGCAAATATAAATCAAATATCAGTTTCTTTCCTGAACACCTCTAAGGAGGAGTATATAAGAGTTACTAAGGCCCCTACCACACGGGGGGGAAAGCACGGGCAAAGTGCGGCTTTTTAAAGCTGCCCCAAAAGAGACACACAGCGGCGGGATCACATAGATCCCCTGAGCCACTGCGCACTTCCTCCCCGGCATGATCAGATGCAGGGGGGGAAGCCACTGAAAGGGGAGCGAGGCAGCCAAACTGTGCATGTGTGTGCATGCGCAGTTCGGCCAGGAGCCTGGATTGCTCTGGACGACAGGCGCGCCGGCGATCCCACGACCGTGCTTGATGCGGCATTCCCGGTAAGTCCTCCTCTGGGGGTGGTTCTTTTTTACTGTGGGTTTTCGGCCTGAAGGGCCAGATCGGGGACGGGTGCGTGCCGCTTCCCAGATGTTGCGGTGAGATCGTGCCCATTTGCTGCACCCCCGATCCGTCCCTCTCCCGGGTCAAAACCTTCTGTGTGACCGGGGCCTAAGTACTGCAGATCAGCCATCAGGGAAACCATAGCTCAGTATGAGTTGGGTCTGGCCAGGAGGGCTCGCTACAGATATGTGAGAAGCAAACATAAGGTAAAAGAGACAATTGGACCACTTTTGGGAGTAGAAGGAGAAACTCTGGTGGAGGACAGAGAAAAGGCAGACAGGCTTAATTACTTTTTTGCCTCTGTTTTCTCCCAGAAGAACTCGAGCCCATCTAGTGTCCAGTTGACATTGACAGGGAGGTTGTGGAGAGGCACCTGGCTGCACTGAATGAATACAAATCCCCTGGGCCAGATTGTGTGCACCCAAGAGTGCTCAAATAACTTTCTAAGGAACTTGCAGAGTTTCTGTCCATCATCTTCAAGGCCTTCTGGAGGACTGGAGATGTGCCACAAGATTGGAGAAGAGCAAATGTTATCCCAATTTTTAAGAAAGGGAAGAATGATGACCCGGGAACCTACAGGCTGGTCAGTCTGACTTCTGTTGCTGGGAAGATATTAGAATAGATTTTAAAGGGATCGATCTATAAGCATCTGAAGGACCACTTAGTGATCCGGGGAAGTCAGCATGGTTTTGTCCCCAATAGATCTTGTCAGACCAACCTGGTTTCCTTCTTTGATCATGTGACGAGTTTACTGGATCATGGGAACTCTGTTGATGTGATTTACCTGAATTTCAGTAAATAGACTGGACTAGTAGAAAGCAAACTGTTGTGGCAAAGTCTACAGCAGAAACTGAATGTGTCTCAGCAGCAAGTGCCTGCAGTGAACTTGAATGGATCTTTAATTTGTTGAAGGACTTTGGAATAAGAGAACCTGTACCTTAATTATGTTTGAGGACGATCAAGCATATGCAAGGGAGAAAGCACACCAGCAAAAAGTAGATCTATTGGTATTAAGTGTGTGCTAGTGAAATATTTGTACCAGAAGAAGCTAATAGAGACTGAGTATTGTTGCACAGAGGAAATGGTGGCTGACATTTTGAGTAAGTCACTATTTGAACATCTTCGTAAAATGTTGAATATGGTTGATCCAAATGTTAAAGTGAATCATGAGCAATGTTCCCTCTAAGCTGTGGAGTCTCATGAGCAAAAAATCTACTTTGTGAGCTCCTGGCATTAAAGTTGTGAGCAAGCAGTTTGGCTCCTGCATCAATTAGTTGGCTCTGGAGCCGTCCTCCCTGAGCTAAGACAAAAATATGTGAGCTGGAGGCTAAAAAACTGGGAGCTAGCTCACACTAACTCAGCTTAGCGGGAACACTGATCATGAGTGGTGTTTGTTGTATGTGCATGTATGATGACTTAGATGTTAGATCCTGAGAAGGGTGTTGGAAATATGTGTGTTGTAAGGTCTAAAATTAAGGCATTATAAGGGTAATGTTTGTTTACCTTGTGTGCTATTGTTTAGACTGACCTGGAAGGGAACCTGGCACAGAGCCAATGGGAAGAAAGCCCGGGAAACTGAAGCCTATTTACTAACAGTAACTGGGTAATGCATTCAGGTGCTTTTCTTCTAGGGGTGAAGAAGAAGAAGAATCTCTATTGTTGTAGACTGTGTGGTCAAAGTGTCTTTGTTGTTTTGTAGATTTCCTGTGAATGCTTCCCTTAGAAAAAAAGATTTTTACATAGAAGAAAATGCCTGCTCTCCAGTGAAGCAATGATCCATTGCAATCTCTGAATATTTAACTATTTAGCCAATTTTTTCAACAGGAGGGAGGGATGTTTGCCGGCACAGAAGACCACTCAATGAACAACAGTAATAGATAAGTGCAACCCTATTGCAAATGATGTAGTGCCAAACATCTTCCAACAAAGATGGGTTTGACTATATGGAAACTTCATAGACTCATCAGTATATTTCTGGGTATCTGTGTTTCAAATGGATGAATTCTTGCATGATGTTAAGTATCTCGAGGAAACTAGAAATTCCAACCCAAGGTCTATCCTTTGCAAGGTGCCAAGAAATTCACTAATTCTTACAGTGCATTCTGAAACAAGTATTCCAGATTATCCCTCCTCCTCTGCATACCTTTGTTAACAAAGGGGATTTTTTTCCATTAGTGACCTCAAAGAAACTTGTAAAAAATCACTCTTCTGTTATGAATAGATTGCAATTTCTTACTACTTTGAAGGAAGAGCTGAACAAGTATTTTGAAAGCAATATTGTGACATTATGTTATGTTTATGGAAAAGTTGGTACATTTATCCTGAAGTCAACATTTTTAGAGTTTAGTACTTATTTCCTTACTCAGATTCAGTGGAATTTTATATTCATTTAAGCTTTGATGAGTCCCATCACATAGCTAGTTTATTAACATTGCAGGTGAATGAAATCATAAATTCCAACATGCTTCTGTTCTGAACAATCTATGGTGCAGGAGATTGGAAGCATAAAATAAAGTAAGGAGAATCATGTTGCATTCCATTGGGAGACATATTTTATCCTTCGGAAGCACATTAGAAATGTGTGGTTTAGAAATCAAGGTTGGGCCCACTGGACAATCATCCCAAGAGAATGATTGTCTGCCTGAAGCAGTGTTTTCTTCTTGGCACTTGTGTCTCAGAAGCACAAATTAAATGCTTTCATCTGTTTAGCATTTACACTGCATTTTCCTTAATTCCAATACATGTCCACTATACCAAAAGGGATTTCTCCCACTTTTGCAAACAGTTTTAACACACAACAAGGTTTTCTACTTTATTTTCCAAAGGATTACTTGAACCATGAGGGTATCTTTCTTTTTGCATCTGTTCAAAGAAACACTCCAATGTCCAAGATGCTCATTTCCCGTTTCTGCATGCACAGTTTCTACCAAACATGCCTGCTACATGAAGCATCATACAGTGTATGAAACTAGGAAAACACTTGCCACAAATGCAAATGACTAATGGTTCAGTCTTAAGATCTGTTACATTAATATATTATTCTTAGAGTGGAGCTTACCAACTGCTCAGCCTGCTAAGTGTCAGAAAGTGATGGTAGCATCCACAATGTGAACAGCTCATCTATATTAGGGAAAACACATTTCTTTTTTTTTAACAAATCAGCAGGCAGTAGGATATAGAATACAGATGTCACAGAAGATCTTTTTCAGTTTTATGCCATGTCTCTAAGCCACCATATTTTACAAAATGAAGATATCTCTATATAATAATTTTCTTAGTGTATTGGCAGTTTCCAGCGCTCTCATTGGCTGTGTAGTGTGGTTCCATCAGCCACTGGGCCATCAGCCACCACTCAAGAGTACTCGCATGCCATGGCCAGGTGCTGGGTCTGCTCCCTGACACCGCCCACTCCTACTTCAGCCACTGTTGCCTGTCAGACTAACTGACAGACAGCTCTCTCTCCCTTGACGAAGACACTTCTGCTGCTGGGCTCCTCTGTGGGACTAACCTTTCCCTCAGTGGCTGTTGGTAGACAACCAAGCTTGGTTCTGTCAGCAAAAAGACAAAGAACTTTCAGCATAACCCCCTCCCCTGCCCACTGCCAGCTTGACCACTCTCCTGTCAGAATAAACTGAAAACGGCTCTCTCACCTGCTTGGGTCCACCATGGCTGGCTGGGTAATGAGGTGGGCCAGTGGCCATCAAACCATTCTCTTCAATCCCCTGCTGTGCAGCTGACTTTCCCCTAGGGTTGCCAATCTCCATGTGGGTCCTGGAGATCTCCCGCTGTTACAATTGATCTCCATATGACAGAGATCAGTTTCCCTGGAGAAAATGGCTGCTTTGCAGGGTAGACCCTATGGCATTATACCTTGCTTAGTCCTTCCACACACCTCAAATGCTGCCCTCCACAGGCTCCACCCACCAAATCTTCAGGTATTTCTCTACTCAGAGCTGGCAACCCTACTTTCCCCTCAGTGCCTGTTGGTAGGCAACCAAGCTTGGCTCTGTCAGTAAAACGCCATTTTCACACATATTTTGGCATTTGGCAGAAACCTCATTGGGGCCAGTCCTGATAGTGTTGCCAACTCCAGGTTGGGAAATTCATGAAGATTTGAGGGGTGGAGCCTGGAGAGGGTGGCATTTGTGGAGGGATGGGGCCTCAGACAGGTACAATGCCATAGACTCCACCCTCCAAACCAGCCATTCCCTCCTGGGGAACCACTGTTGCCAATCTCCAGGTGAGGACTGGAGATCACTCAAAATTACAACTGCTCTTCAGGTAGCAGAGATCAGTTCCTCTGGAGAAAATGGTGGACTCAGTGTCATTATACCCTGCTGAGGTCACCACATCAAATTGTCACTGAGTGCCCAAAGTTGGGGCACTCTCTCAGAGCCTCTTTATAGAGTTTGTTGTATTTATTTCCACAATGGGCCTTATTCCTAGTGTTTTAATAATGCAGGAATTTAAAACAAAAGTCCTTAACAATTTCAGACCATTAATATTCCACGTTTCTTAGTTCCTAAACATAAGATCTGAAACAATGGCAGATTATGTAATGGATCTCCAGCCAGATGTTGTAAATATTGGATGAGTTTTGAAACTAAATTATTAACTTGAATATGGTGTTTTATATGCAGAAGAACTGCAGGCAACAATTCATGTATGAAATGGTTCTACATGGATTAATGCTGACTCAGAAGAGGAATGCTGTTCATGATCATTTGCAGAAATATCAAGATGTATCTTCCATTTGACAATTTTGGAAGGATTGTGTTTAAAAAGCACAAAAGTGTGCAGTCACACAGAGTGAGGGCAATCATGATTAACAAGAACAATAGGATATGGACAAATATATATAAAAATACAGATAGTGTTTTCTTTTTACGTTTCGGTAGTTTTCAGCCAGCACATATAAAAATAATTTATCATATAGTAAATTCTTGAGGCTTATAAAGAATTACACAAAAATTAAAGATTATCAAAAGGGAAGCAACAACCTTAATACAAAATCTCGCCACTAGGCGTTACACGGACCACATTTTACAAACAGTGTATGGTAAGGATACAGTGTGTAGAAGGGAAGATTTATTACACAACAACAAAAGCAAGTCACAAAGTGAGAGAATTACAGTCAGTGTGACTTATAATCACATCAATATACAATTTAAAAAGAGTATATATAAAAACTGGAATATGTTATATGATCTGCTTTGTGATTAAAAACCCAACTGTCTCTTTTAAAAGAACATCCAATTTAAAAGACAAATTGGTTCACAGCGGTGGTGGTCACATGCTTGAGATAATGCAGGGGGGAAGCGAGGCTACTTCCCCTGGAGGAATTTGACCCACAGTTGCGTGATCACACAGTCCTTTGAAGCTGTGGGGGCAGCCTGCCACTGCGTGATCAGACACAACTGTGGGTGAGTCAGGGTTTTTTTTTTTACTGTTTGTTCCTGATGCGCTTAAACAGGGGATTGATGAATCACATCTCAGCACTGAGGGCTCCCTATGGAGAGTGTGATGATGTGCATACTGAGAAGGGGGAAAACAATGGCACAGAGTCGGGATGGTCTGATCAGACCATCCCGATGCCATGAGACTTTGCTGCAGTGGTCAGACAGGGGAAAGTCCATCCGTGGCCCATAGCAACCCGTTTGCTACCGGACTTTCCCTGGTGACTTTTTACTCTACTTCTGCAGTGGAGCAAAACAGATTGCTGACAGGTGCGGGGGGATTCCCAGATGTTTGTGTCTGACCGCACCCTTTAAATCTGCCCTGCATGGCGCGGCTAATTGTGCATGTGGTGGCACCCAGCAATACCTTTATTCCCATAAACCTACAATGAACAATTCCAGGAGCAGATTTACCCAAAGGCCATTGCAAATTGGATATTGCAAATGTTGTAACCTAACTCAAAATTTGGAAAATTTAATTAATCCCTTTGATAAAAAGAATAATGTTTTAAACAACTATACAGCATGTAATTCAAAGATGGTTATATATGCCATTAGATGCTCTTGTAATAATATATATGTAGGGAAGATCTCTAGAAAATTAAAGACTTGATTAACTGAAAATAGAAGCAACATATTTTGCAGAACAGTTGGTGGCTCTTTGGTACAGCAGTTCATAGAAAAAGAACAAAGACCCACTGATTTCATTTTGAAGGGGTCTATATAAATCATGCCACCACAATGAAAAAGTTCTGGTAAAAACAAGGATATTGAGTGGATTTTAAGGCTGCAGATTTTGGCCCTTTGTGTGTTAAATTCTGATCTGGGACATCAGACCTTGCTCAGCTAATCTCTATATAAATTAATGCTATGTCATTCTCTACTACTAAAAGAATTTAATTGCTGTAGACAGGTCCAGCACTAGGTGAATTATCTGGTCAATATTTGCTTCATATTATTATATCTTTATACTATTTCCCAGAGGGTTTTTTTGTGCAGATACTTATTTCTGCCAACAGAGGGCTCACTCTCCCCCAACAGCTTTTTCTACAGACTCAAGGGCCTTCCTGGGACTGCAGAAAAAATCCAAAATTGTGTGTGTGTGTGGGGGGGAACCCTCAGGGAAGGTTGAATTCCCCCAAAACCTTTTGAAATGGCCTCTGCAAGGATCTAACTCCAAGCATCAATGGTGATAGATTAGAACGTTGGGGGGGGGGCTTCTAACTGGCTCTGTCAGTAAAACGGTGGGGAAAGGGCCCTTTCCAGACTTGTTTCAGCCTTTTAGAGAGGGAGGGAGGGAGCCTTGAGGCCAGGCCTGAAAAGGGTTCCCAGTGCCAGGCTGGGAAATTCCTAGAGGGTTTGTGGTAGACTCTCTGGAGGGCAGGATTTGGGGAAGGGAGAGGCCTCGGCTAAGTATAATGCCACAGAGTCCACCCTCCAAAGCAGCCATTTTCTCCAGGGTGACAGATCTCTATTGTCTAGCGTTCACTCTCCAGGCCCCACTTGGAGGTTGCCAACCCTAGACCTGGCAGCAGTCTAGGGTTGCCATGAGCACTGGCAGGGGATGGGGGGGGGAGGTTGCCAGATCCAGGCTGGGAAACCTCTGGAGATTTGGGGGTGGACCTTGGGGAGGACAGGGACCTCAGTGGCATACAATGTCCTAGAGTCCACCCTCCAAAGCATCCATTTCCTCCAGGGGAAGTTATCTCAGTAGTCTGGATCTGAGCAGGAATTCCAGGGAATCCCTAGATCCCACCTGGAAGCTGCCATCCCTAGGCAGCACCTTCTGGGTGACTTGATACCACCTGATTTCCATGACTCAACTAGGCCCGGCTGCTTGATGCTGTTCATCAGCAGCCACTCTGTGAAAGCCAGTGTGGTGCAGCAGTTAGAGCTTCAAAGGAGGCTCAGCAAGACCCAGGTTCAGATCTCCATCTTGTGGTGGAAGCTGACTGGGTGATTTTGGACCGGTCACATACTTTCAGCCTAACCAACCTCACAGGTTTTCAGATAAAAGGCGGTGCAGATAAAAAGGAGGCAAGAATAATGTAAGCTGCTTTGGTCCCCACTGTGGAGAACGACTATAATTTTCCTAGGTAGAAGCTGTGGGGGAGGGGGTGGAAACCGAAAGCTGAAGGCAGATAAAGGCAGATAAAGGTAGGTTCGCTGTTGGGTGGGAAGGAAATAGGGTTGCCAACTCCAAGTTGGGAAATTCATTGACATTTGAGGGGTGGGGCCTGGGGAGGGTGGGGTTTGAGGAGGGATATACCAGTATAATGCCATAGACTCCGCCCTCCAAACTAGCTATTTCCTCCATGAGAACGACCATCACCAGCCTCTGGGTGAGGACTGGAGATCACCCAGAATTGCAACTGTTGTCCAGGTGACAGAGATCAGCCCCCTGGATAAAATGTCTGCTTTGGATGGCTGAGTCTATGGCATTATACCCTACTGAGGCTGCTTGCCTCCCCAAGCCTCACTTTACCAAGGCTCCACCCCCAGATCTCCAGGAATTACCCAACCTGGAGCTAGCAGCCCAAAGGTGAATTGATCTTTGTAGCTGGGGGATCCACTGTGATTTCAAGAGGGAGAGGGGAGGAAGCAAAGGTGTGAGGAATGGGATGACCATCCTGCAAGTTTCTTGTGGGTCTCCACTTGTGTGTGTGTGTGTGTGTATTACTGTCTTACTTCATGTCCAATGTATAGTCTATTCATCTTATTCTCTATTTTGAACGATATGTATCTATTTATGAAATTAGATTTGATACTGTCTTATTAATTAATACTACTTTTAATACTTTGTAATGATTTTTATCATGGGCTCCTTCTATTATTTGTATTTAATGCAAAATTATGTTTTTATAGATCCCACGGATGAAGCCTACACAGCAAAACACGTAGGGGCTTTGTATGATAATAAACCAGTCTCCTGTTACCTGGCATTATTCCCTTTTGTTCTGCCGGAACATTGTTGGGTGTAGCCCTGTTTTTCTTTATCCTTGCATTATTTAAATAACATTGTTTTCTATGAATTATTTTTGTTTTTACCTATGATGCCTATGAGACTCTAAACCCAGCCCCCCTGTTTTTCCTTTATAGTATGAATCCCCTTTTTATGTATGTATAAACCTGAATGTGGGTCTAAAAATAATAGAAAGACCCTGAATTAAACTAATATAAAAAGGCAGTGAATCCTGCCATGGAATTCAAGGCAGCTCCTCTATCAATCATGTGTAAACCCATGCAAAGAGGGATTCAGTCAAGGGTCATTTCCTCCATGGACTTTAGTGCCTCCTTCCAGAAAATCTGACCAATGATGCAGATTTCCAACTAATAAGCAATGGACCAATTCCAGCAATTTCCTTCCTATCTAAATGACCAGACAGGAAGATCATAGCCCTTCCCTAGTCCTGACAAGTACCTGGCCATAGATTCATAAATATCTGACTTACAAATCACCATTAAAAGTATTATTGCCATAACCCAGTTTGCAGTAATAGTACCCTGTCCCTCCAAACCTGCCCCAAAGCTGATGGGTTAAAGGATTTTTTTTTCATCTGTTGTCGTTCAAACGGAGTGTATTTCTTTTCTTTTCTTTTTCAATTTTCAAAAAAACATACATTACAAAGTACTTTAACAGATCTTGTTCAACAGAATATCTTTTTGGGAGTCATACATTTATCTTTTTTATACATTATTTCTTATCTAACAATTATATAATTTTCCCATCTGTTTTTAAACAATCCTTCATCTTTATTTTGTAAAGTTGTAGATAATTTGTCCATTTCTACTACCTCTAATATTTTATAAATTAGTTCACTTTTAGAGGGTATTCCCTCTTGCTTCCAATAATTGGCAAACAAAATACGTGCCGCTGTGATTGTATATATGATAACATATCTTTCTTCCACTCTATATTTATCAGGTACCATGTTTAATAAAAAAAAGTTCTGGGGATAGAGGTATTTCTACCTCTAGGATACCTGTTAGCAGTTTATGTACCTTATGCCAATACCTTTGTGTCATGGAGCACCTCCACCAATTGTGATAAAAGGTGCCCACATTGTTTTTACATTTCCAACAGTTTTTGAATGATTAGGATAACATCTTGCCAACTTATCCGGTGACCAGTGCCACCTATGAAACATTTTATACACATTTTCCTTGTATGGGATAGAGCTTAAATATTTCACAGATTTCCATGTCTTAGACAAGTTATCTATATCTAAAATATATCTTATATCCTGCATCCATGTAATCATAGAACTTTTCACCACTTCATCCTGTTCGTAGTCATCAAGAAATAATTTATACATCTTCTGAATTAACTTATCGCCTGTAGATAGCCATAGCTTATCTAAATCTATTTTTTCTTGGTAAAATCCTTTAATTTTGTCTATATCATATCTTGCTTTTAGCTGTATATTCTCCCACCATGTTAGTTTGATATTTTGTTTCAAAAGGTTATCCTGGGAGATTGTTACTCTCTCCATCTAGTAGTGTTTCATAACTTATCAATTTTGATTTTGTCATTAGAGAAGATTTAATAAAAGCTTCTAGAGGTGATATCCATCTCGGAATTTTAGTATAGAACCGTCCTTTAACATCTTGCCAAATTTTATTAAGTTCTCCTCTTATAGTATGTTGCTTGAATTTAGAATCTATTTTATCTTTTTCATAGCCTAAATACGCATGTCAACCCATAGTTAAATCAAAACTTTCAAGAGTTAAGAGTCTTCTATTTTCTAACATTGCCCAGTCTCTAATCCATCCCATTGCCGCAGCTGAGTAGTATAATTTCCAGTTTTTTATCTTGTAGCACTTTCCACTTAATGCGAGCAGTTTTATTAGACCATTCAAATTGTCTACAAATTCGGTCTAAATCACTAAATCACTAAATCATATTTCTCAAAACTGTAATATTTGAGCAAAAAAAAGAAATCTCGGTAGAATATTCATCTTTATTAAAGCTATTTTCCCCATGAAGGTTAATTTTAAACTTGCCCATCCTAACAGATCTTTTTTTATTTCTTGTAGTAGTTTGCCATAATTAATTTGTTAGGATGGGGAAGTTTAAAATTATCCTTCATGGGTAAAACGGAGTGTATTTTTGAGCTGCATCCAGTAACTTCTGAGACCAAATCCCAAGGATAACAGCATTCCCTTGATCAGATTGCTACCACATGCTCCAGGTGGCAGAACCAGCCATGGCACTGACCTGGAGCTTGAATGGCTATTTTTCTGTATAGGGCCCAGTGGATAGGTAGCTTCTACTGCTGGCCTTGACAGATTCTGAGGCTTTTGCTGCAGTTTGCTTGCCCCACTCAAAATAAAGTACACAGTGGGAAGGGGGAAATCAACAAAATCCCTCCCCTTGCACAAGTATAAACATTCTTCTGCTCAAGAAAGGTAGACTTTGGACCCCCCCCCCCTTTACCCACACAGTTTGAAATGGCCAAAGCACTTCAGAGATGGCTCCTTACCAGAAGGGAAATGCTGTGTGAAACAGCCATCCCTGTACCGGTTTCCTCCATGACGGGCCAATAACGGAAACCATGCAGTTTTAAAAGGTGATGTGAAATCGACCTATGTTTGGCTGCAACCCTATCAGTTTCTCGAACCAAGTTCTACAAATCAATGACCTTTCAAAGTTAGACTCTGCTTTTAACAGGTTGAAATTATGCTTTCATATATTATAAAGAATCCTATCTAACTTTTTCACAGCATTTGGTTTCATATTTCTCTGAATGGGTTCATTGACCTCCCACTCACATTTATTAATTGCAGCTTCAGTGCAGTCAGTAGGAGGTTTGTCTTTAAATTTCATGGGAGCATAAGCTTATTCTTCCTAATTAATTGTGTGTATATAGAAAAAAATCAAATTATAAAATTCCATGGATAGTTTATTTAAACAAATTAAAGCAGTAACTCCTTTGTTCATAAGAGTTGATTAACCCTTCTAGATGGATGGCACCATTATAATATTGTTTAGTTACTAAATGACACTATAGATCACCAGTTTTATTAATCATCTGGACTACAATAACTTCCACGCACTGTTATGAACTAAAAAATGAATACATATCTACATCTTCTGTTCCTCAGCATCACAGTATAAAAATAAGTCTCTGATCATAAATTTCTAATTGGATCAGAGTAATCAATTTCTGAATGTATTTTAAATCATACACATCCCTTTAAAAAAATCTTGTATTGTTCTTTTGACAATATAATTGTATTTATTTTAAAATATGTACCCCCCCCAAAAAAGATCATACAGTGGGAATTGGAAGGGATGTGGAATTCAATATGCCTCTATCCTCCTTTGCCAGAATCTACTGTGTATGAATATTCTTAACAGATTAACCCACGACATAATTCTATTATTATTGGTATTCAGTTTTGTTATTGTTAGTTCATAATGTAATTTTTAAAAACATCTTGAAATTATAGACTTTGTATTTGATATAATCAAGTGGGCACTCATGAGAAACTTGCAGGGAGGGGGCATTCCCTTACCTTTGTTTCATTCCCTCTCCCACCATCTTCCCATTTCTTTTTCTCCCCAAGCGAATCTCCCCTTCTTTTTCTTTCCAACCCTCCACCAAGCCAATCCCTCCTTCTTTCTCTTTCCCCAAAAGCCAAAATATCTTTTTATTTCCCCCAAGTCAATAACCCCATCCATCACTTTCTCTGTCCCCAAGACAATCCCCCTTCTTCCCCCCCTTCCCTACCTTTGAACTCGGCAGTGGCTCTACTCCTCTCTGTCCCTTTATGAGTGCTTTGTCTTCCTCCTTCTCTCCCCCCTCGCTTCCTCTTCCTCACTTGACTTGATGTGCCTATTACAAGCAGGAGCCTTGGGGTCTCAGGAGCCTTGCTCTATATCCTTTGTGGCAGGCTCTGTGGAGGTGGAAAGCCAGGAGGTGGAAAGCCAGTGTGCAGAGACACTCAGCACTGAGGTGGCAAGACCAAGTCTGGCCCTTCATTGCTGGCCATTAGCACCAGCAACAACATTTGCGTAAAACTCCACAGCAGCGGGTGGCATGCAAGACAGGCCCGATTGCCCCTTTGGGGGTTGGCTACCCTGTCAGCAGCTCCTTTGCTGTTGATGGGCTCAGCAGTGGTGGCTCTGGTGGCAGTGATGGGCTCAGTGGTAGCTTTCCTGGTGGTGGCAGGCTTGGCGGTGGCAATGGCCAGCCTGGTAGCAGCAGCAGGCTTGGTGGTGGCATTTGGGCTGGGCTCCTGGGCCAGGATAATGATGGCTCTGTTAGGGGTGGTGGCAGTGCTGGTGAGTCTGGCCCAGACAGTTGCATTGTCTGTGCATGCACAGACACCTTTTATTTGGGGGGGGATTTAAACCTCCAATGTATTTTTTCCCTGTTTTCAGATTTTCCTGTAAACCTAGGGGGTTACCCAAGTTCACAGGAAAACTTGTTCAGGATAAGTGTGCCCCCTATCTGCAGATTTAGATATCGGCACATAAGGGGTGTTTTAAAAATTAGATAAATAGTGGTTTTTCCACAAAAATTCAAACTACATGGGGAGGGATGACTTCATAAGCCTGCCTGAGCCTGCCTCAACAGGGAGGGCAGGATACAAATCAATCAATCAAACAAACTAACAAATAAAATGTTCAATGTCACCATTAAAGGGACAATGTGTGAACAGGTCCTAAACCTCTCTTTAAGACTTTCTTTTTTATTCAGATTCTTTCCCAAACAATCCTAGTTTTGCTTTATTTCCTCCTCTATAATCTCTTGATACTTTCTTATCTGTTTGTGAACTTTCCACTAATCCTCCAGAGAGGAACTGATAGGGAATTTGCTCCTTGCAAGTGGTTTTACCCTTCCCTATACTTTCTTATTAAGCCTAAGCTTATTTTACTGCTTTAATATAAAATTCATCATTTATAACTCATTTAGCATATGAAATGGTACTATTTGGCATATTTATTACACTTAGTATAAATGCCTTCATTTTCTACAAGCAGACTCTCAAATACAACGCACACTATAAAAAGAGAGATAGAGAGCGGCCTCCACCTTAATACATGGATCTTAGGGACAACCATTCTCTCTCTATCTCTCGATCTCTTGAACTCTCTTTGATAATTCACTTTCCCTATAAATACACACCACATCCAGGGAAAGGGATTTTCAAAACATGCAGATGCCAGTTTGGCTTGGAATCATGGTACAAGGGAGGAGAGGCTCCCACCCCTCCCCCAATTCTATTTTCCTACACCTGAACAGACTTGGGAGGAATATTCACACCACTTTGGAGCTCCACTTGTTTTTATAGTTCGGTTTTATAGAAAATGTACTGTTTGGACATAAACACTCATACAGGATCATAACAGGACTAACGGCATATTTGAACATCAAGATAACTTCATAATAATGAAAATGCTGAACTACAAAATACACAAACTACAAAATAATGATACAGATAGTCTTAGAAAAAAAGGTTCTTAGTATACATTCTGAGTAAAGCAATGTCTTTCATTCATTCCCAAGAGAAAGTATTTCACAGTTTTCCCCCTCAGTACTCCTCCTAAATTTCCATTTTTTCTGTCAGAAAGGTTAAAACATTTCAAAACCCAGTCCCCCTGCCTCGAGCCTTCACATCTCAAATAGGCCATGCAGGAGAGACAGAAACTAGACTGAGACTATTGTGACTGGATCAAAGAACAGCATTGGCTGTATTAATGACATGCTGACACCAAGGAAGGGGAAACAGACAGCAGAGGACAAATGCTGAAAGTTCATAGGGCCTGACAGTTGAGGAGAAAATCTATGAAAATGAGAACAAGGGAAAAAACTGGAATACTTATATTTAGTTAAAATACTTATATACTCACACTTCTTCTGAGCATCTCAAGAGAGGGCTATGATACTAAATGCAAGTCATTGGTGATTGAGTGAGTGGTAGAACAAGATGAATGACAGACTGAAGAGATTTGAGAACTGGTGGGGCTTATTGCCAGAGGTTGGCTAGAGGGAGCAGTCCTGGCTTTCCCCCTAATTTTGCAATAGCTTGTCAGATGAATACAGTGGATTATTTATGAGTACAGGTGTAGTTGTTTAACTGAGCTTGCCAAAGGGGTAAACAACTGTCTACAGCTCTGATCTAACCCCTTATTTCATTTAGCAAAAAACAAAAGCAAAATCCTGTGATGATGTCATTCCCTTCCCATCTCCTGATTTATTAGTTACTAGACTCTGTGATAGACTGCACTTTTTAAAAGCTTAGAAGTGCTGTACAAACAGATGAAGGACTGTGAAGGGTTAATTTTTCAGAGAAACAGAGAGCCTTGAATGACAGGCTGCTTCAAGCAATCTGATTGGTCAGCATCCGCTGAGCAGAGAGAGACTTTAGAGTAGAATGTTGAGGAGGAGAATGCATTCAGAATTCAGTCCTGATTGAGAGCAGTTTTAACACAGACAGGAGATCTGAGGAATGTTGACAAGGATGAGTGGATAGTTAGATGGGTAATCTTCTAGTGAGAGGAGAATTTCC
>NW_015164203.1:866037-867987 GCF_001447785.1 Gekko japonicus
AGAGTGTACCAGCCTTCTGGAAAGGCTCTCAACATAAAGATTTTAAGTAACTCTGAATAGCTTAAGAAACTCTCATTAGCCTGAAACTTAAGAACTAAAGTCTGTGCATGAACTGATTATCTACATTGAATTACCTCATAAATTTTACTCCTGATTTCACCTGACCTTTCCCCTCTATGTTGAATAACATATTTTGTTAATTTGGAATACAAAAACTTCTGGAGTCCCATTTAATTTGCATAAATTAGAAGGGGCTCCCATTCCTTCCCTCGGGTTCCTGGGCTGAGCAAACAGCCAAAATATTATACTTTGAGAGGTTGGGACAGCCAGAATTCTATAGGAAAGAAGAAAACAGACAAGTAGGGTGGCTCAGTCACAAAAGGGATAGAAAAGTGGAGGGGAAATCTAGTCTCCGAAGGAGGGAAGTGGATCCATCATAGACTCCATGTCCTAAACAAGGATATAGCAATGAAGCATGAATGCATTAATATCTTTCATGAAGATCAGATTAAGCTATTTCTGCAATGAAGGAACAAGAAAGGGCAATGTATTTGCAATTGCATTCTTAGAAAATAAAACTATATTATTTATTTTATTGGGTTTCTATCCCACACTATCCCAAAATAGGCTCAGAGTGGCTCACAACAAGGGGCCAGTCAGTTTTCAGGGTATTTCATATAATCAACAGTTTGAAATTAACTTACCAGGTTCTCATTGGTGGCAGGGGATCCCACACCATCATCAGGTGCTTTCTGCTGCCACTCAACTGAGTAGCTGGAGAAAGATAAGCTGGAAATATGGGGGGAAATAAGCAGCGTCCCAACACACCAATGACAATCCCTGTGCACCCAAAAGTGATGTAAGGATGTAGCTGGGGACACCCTAGAATTTGGGCAAAACCTCATGAGTGATATCATTTCTGGGCATAGGGGTGTGACATCAACATGTCACTGGTGACATCATCATGTTGCTGGTGATCTCCACCCATGAACTTGATTAGTATCCCACCAGTTCCCAAGCCTTGCGCTGGCAATCATATTCTGAAATACATTAATAATTAACCATGAAATTACTACTTGAGCAGCATTGTTTTGCAAATCTAGTGTTTGAATAGGTTAGAAATGTGTAGCAATTCTTCTCATATGCCTTTTATCTTTGCTGCACACCAGTTGAGGTAAGAGGTTTATTTTGCAGGAGTACAGTGTGCAGAGTAAATATGGTTGAAAGCATGGAAGGACATGGCCATAACATGATAGTAGTGTACATGTTTTACATGCATATGAGTTCAAAAACTTCCCAAACCAGATGTTAGTTTAGGTTATTATTGAGTGCATTCCATGCAGCCACTTCAGATGTCATTCTTAAAGACTCTTAAATATGACTGCTTTGCTGAACCATGAAAGGAACGTGTCAGGGCAATGGACAGATCTGTAGCCCAAGCGCAGTGCCCTTGTACTGGATGATAGAATGGCCAAGGGGAGCCTTGTGCCTAAGCAGCAGACTAAGCCAGATGTGGACCCATGGACTATAGAAGCCTCCTGCCCTTGCAACTTTGCAACCATGCAAGCGCTACAATGCAGACTGGCAGCCCTGACCTCCATATATGCAAAAACAGCAGCAGGTCACTGAAGGAAGCCATGCTCTGCAAAAAAGATAAGATGTTCCCGCACAGACTCCATCACGCAGGCATCCCCCCCACGCACCTTCACATATTAACCTCAGCAAGAGAAACATGCATTCCCTTTTAGCCTAAGACAAAAGGATGTGCCCTATGATGACAAAAGCCATCAAGTATTCATGCTACCCATCAAGATAATGCAGCTGTCAAACATCTGGTTGTTAATCCAAAGTACCAGTCCTGCAACCTGATTGGTTCTCTTCATTCTCTCCTTTGTCCCCCCCTTCCTCAGAGGTGTCCCTCCCTGCCTCCATTATTTTTATTTATTTATT
>NW_015164204.1:0-4110 GCF_001447785.1 Gekko japonicus
ATTTGGGAGAAAAATATTAAAATGACTAAAGCAATAACATATAAAGAAAATATGTACAAGCTGTTTTATAGATGGTATGTTACACCTGATAGACTGGCTAAGCAAAAGGTTAACTGTTCTGATAAATGTTGGAAATGTAAGAGTAAAAGGGGTACATTTTACCATATGTGGTGGCT
Organism: Gekko japonicus; assembly: GCF_001447785.1. NCBI lineage: Eukaryota > Metazoa > Chordata > Lepidosauria > Squamata > Gekkonidae > Gekko > Gekko japonicus. Next base: position 177 of record NW_015164204.1, read on the forward strand.
ATGTGATGTTACTAAAAAGTTTTGGAAATGGGTCCATAGTTTGATGGAGAAGATACTAAGAGCAAAGATTCCATTTACTCCAGAGGTCTTGCTGTTGAATATATTTCCAAATGATTATGAAAAAGAGAATAGGTATTTGACTGTTTATATGACGACAGCTGCAAGAATTTTATATGCCAAATATTGGAAAACCATGGTGATACCAACGAAACAGGAGTTTGTGAATAAACTTTTTGAAACAGCAGAAAATGATAAACTGACTCTAGAAATGAGATTAAGTAAAGAGTGGACATTTCAAAAAACATGGAAAAAGTTTTATGATTGGTATAATGCAAATGTAATAGAAGACTAGGCAAGGACAGCGCAATGGACTTGAGAACACAGAAGATAGAAGAATGGAAAGTATTTGATATAGAGTTTTTATTAATTAAGTAATTGCATATAAGAATATAATGTAACTGCACTCTTGGTATATATGTTGTGTGTAGTAGAGTATCTGTTTGTAGTGTGTAGATTTGTTTGTTGTAGATTTAAAAAATTAATAAAAGTGTACCTATGGGTACTTTAAAAATGCTGGTTGATTTTGCCTGTTATAAATCTTCCCATCATCATCTGTCATCTACCCATTTAAGCATCATCACAATCACTCCCTGATCCACACTAATTCTGGGAAGTAATTTTTCTCTAATACTCAGATCCCCCAGTCCAACATGGATGGTTGCTGGGTGACACACTCTCATCCAGAACTACCTCACAGGGTTGTTGTGAGGATAAAATGGAGGACAGGAGAACAATGCAGCTTTGGGTCCTGACTGGGAATAAAGACTGGATATGACAGCTCCCTCATAGATCACTGCCTTGTCGTGGCGAGGGGGCTTGCGTAGTTTGATGAGGCTGTGGGCTATGCCGTGGAGGGCCACCCAAGACGGACAGGCCACAGCAGAGAACTCAGACCAAGTGTGAGCCACTGGAGAAGAAAATGGCAACCCACTCCAGTATTTTTGCCAAGAAAACCCCATGGACAGTATCAAAAGGCTAAAAGATATGATGCCGGAAGATGAGCCACTCAGGTTGGAAGGTGTCCAATATGCTACTGGGGAAGAGCAGAGGGCAAGTACAAGTAACCCCAGAAAGAGTGAAGCGACTGGACCAAAGCAGAAAGGACACTCAGTTGTGGATGTGTCTGATAGTGAAAGGAAAGTCCAATGCTGCAAAGAACAATACTGCATAGAAACCTGGAATGTAAGATCTATGAATCAAGGTAAGCTTGACGTGGTCAAAAATGAGATGGCAAGACTGAACATCGATATCCTAGGAATTCTTAGGAATCAGTGGACAGGAATGGGTGAATTTAACTCAGAAAACCATTATATCTACTACTGTGGCCAGGAATCTTGTAGAAAAAATGGTGTGGCCTTTATAGTCAACAAGAGAGTGCAAAAGTCAGTACTGGGATACAATCTCAAAAATGACAGAATGATTTCAGTCCGATTCCAAGGCATTCCATTCAACATCACAGTAATCCAAGTCTATGCCCCAACCACTGATGCAGAAGAGGCTGAAGTGGACCGGTTCTATGAAGACCTACAACACCTCATAGAACTAACACCAAAAAATGATGTCCTCATCATCATAGGGGACTGGAATGCTAAAGTAGGAAGTCAAAAGGTAACCGGAATAACAGACAAGTTTGGCCTTGGAAAGCAAAATGAAGCAGGGCAAAGGTTAACAGAGTTTTGTCAAGAGAACACACTGGTCATAGCGAACACCCTTTTCCAACAACCTAAGAGGCGACTCTACACATGGACATCACCAGATGGGCAACACCGAAATCAGATTGACTATATAATTTGCAGTCAAAGATGGAGAAGCTCTATCCAGTCAGTAAAAACAAGACCTGGAGCTGACTGTGGCTCAGATCATGAGCTACTCATTGCAAAATTCAGACTTAAACTGAAGAAAATTGGGAAAACCACTAGGCCATTCAGGTTTGACCTAGATCGCATCCCTGATGAATATACAGTAGAGGTGAAGAATAGATTCAAGGGTCTGGATTTGATAGATAGAGTGCCTGAAGAACTATGGACGGAGGTTCGTGACATTGTACAGGAGGCAGCAATCACCACCATACCAAAGAAAAAGAAATGCAAGAAAGCAAAATGGCTTTCTGATGAGGCTTTACAAATAGCAGAGGAAAGAAGGAAAGCGAAAGGCAAAGGCGAAAAGGAAAGATTTACCCAACTGAACGCAGATTTCCAGAGAACAGCAAGGAGAGATAAGGAGGCCTTCCTGAATGAACAGTGCAAAGTAATAGAAGAAAACAATAGAATGGGAAGGACTAGAGATCTCTTCAAGAAAATTGGAGAAATCAAGGGAGCGTTCCATGCAAAGCTGGCCATGATAAAGGACAAAAACGGTAGGGACCTAACAGAAGCAGAAGAGATTAGGAAAAGATGGCAAGAATACACAGAAGAACTATACAAGAAAGACCTCGATGTCCTTGACAACCACGACGGTATAATCACTGACCTCGAGCCAGACATCCTGGAATGTGAAGTTAAATGGGCCTTAGAAAGCATTGCTAACAACAAAGCTAGTGGAGGTGATGGTATCCCAGCTGAGCTATTCAAAGTCTTAGAAGAGGATGCTGTTAAAGTTCTGCACTCCATTTGCCAGCAAATTTGGAAAACGCAACAGTGGCCACAGGATTGGAAAAGATCAGTATACATTCCAATCCCAAAGAAGGGCAATGCCAAGGAATGTTCAAACTATCGCACAATTGCACTCATATCACACGCTAGCAAGGTCATGCTCAAGATCCTACAAGCTAGGCTTCAACAGTACGTGGATAGAGAACTACCAGAAGTACAAGCTGGGTTTCGAAGAGGTAGAGGAACGAGAGATCATATTGCCAACATTCGCTGGATTATGGAGAAAGCAAGAGAGTACCAGAAAAATATCTACTTCTGCTTCATTGACTATGCTAAAGCCTTTGACTGTGTGGATCACAACAAACTATGGCAGGTCCTTAAAGAGATGGGAGTACCAGACCACCTCACATGTCTCTTGAGAAACCTGTATAAGGGCCAAGAAGCGACAGTTAGAACCGGATACGGAACAACTGATTGGTTCAGCATAGGAAAAGGAGTACGACAAGGATGTATACTGTCACCTTGCTTATTTAATATATATGCAGAGTACATCATGCGAAATGCTGGCCTGGATGAATCACAAGCGGGAATTAAGATTGCTGGGGAAAAGATCAACAACCTCAGATATGCAGATGATACCACTCTAATGGCTGAAAGTGAAGAGGATCTAAAGAACCTCTTGCTCAGAGTAAAAGAGGAGAGCGCAAAAGTGGGCTTGAAGCTCAACATCAAAAAAACTAAGATCATGGCATCCGGCCCCATCACTCCTTGGCAAATAGAAGGGGAAGCTGTGGAAGTAGTGACAGACTTCACGTTCCTGGGATCCCAGATCACCGCAGACTGTGACTGCAGCCATGAAATTAAAAGACGCCTGCTCCTTGGGAGGAAAGCGATGGCGAACCTAAACAGCATGATAAAAAGTAGAGACATCACCCTGCCAACAAAAGTCCGCATGGTCAAAGCAATGGTATTCCCAGTAGTCATGTATGGCTGCGAGAGCTGGACTATAAGGAAGGCCGAGCGCCGAAGAATAGATTCTTTTGAACTATGGTGCTGGAGAAGACTCTTGAGAGTCCCTTGGACTGCAAGAAGAACAAATCAGTCAATCCTCAAAGAAATCAACCCTGACTGTTCCCTGGAAGGCCAGATAATGAAACTGAAGCTCAAATACTTTGGCCACCAAATGAGAAGGGAGCACTCACTGGAGAAGACCCTGATGCTGGGAAAGATTGAAGGTCAAAGAAGACGGGGACGGCAAAGGATGAGATGGTTAGACAGTGTCA
>NW_015164204.1:5360-12303 GCF_001447785.1 Gekko japonicus
TCTTTTAAGCGAAAATACCTCCCCTTTTCAGGGGAGCCAAAAAATCTTTATTAAAAAAAAAAGCCGAAGAGCCAGCGCTGTCCGAAGACGTTACTGTGGTCATGTGGCTGGCACGGAACGCTGTTACCTTCCCACTGAAGTGGTACCTATTTATCTACTTGCAATTTCTTGCTTTCGAACTGCTAGGTTGGCAGGAGCTGGAACTAGAGACGGGAGATCACTCCGTCATGCGGCACACTCGGGCCTCGAACTGCTGAACTATCGACCTTCCACAGCCTACAGTTCAGCATATCATAATTGTGTGAAAGAAGCAGGAGCACTTTTCCTTCCTCTTTCTAGACAAACTGTGCCTGCCAAAAATGCACTCCACATCTACTCCATTTCCACACAACAGAAGCTGGCGCGGTGTGGCTGTGCCTCTATTTTATCTGGTACTATTTGTTCCTGATCAATTTGATCATACATGCCACTCTAATTCCGCCTCACCCCATGGTTGAGTGATCAGACTGCTGCTGTGCAGTCACCACAGAGAGGGCAGGCAGCTTCTTTAAAAAAAAGTCTGCTTTTCACATGCACATTACCACTTATTTACCATCAGGTGAATAAGTGGTAATGCGCACATAGCCAACAGTGGGGAAAAAATGGCAGCCAGGGAGCGGAAGTCTCAGACCTCCCAAACAGCTCCAGCACACTATAGAGAGATCAGACATCAGACGTGTGCGGTGAGACTGGCTCAATTGGAAAATACTGGACTTTATCCGGTGTTGGGAAAGTCGTGGGTGAGGAGGGAGGGTGACAAGTGTGGAACAGGGTGACAAGTGTGGAACAGGAGAAAGATGTGGCTGTCTGGACGAGCACTTTAAATCCATTGGGGAGAAGCAATGGATCAAAGTGCTCATCTGATCGCAGCTGGCGTCTTTCAATATTACTCTCTATAGCCATGTGTCTAATTCTGTAGTTTTAGATTTAAACAAGCTTATATATGTTTACTAATATAGGATACACTTCTTATATTTGATGAAGTGGTATCTGTTTCATAAAATTTTTATGTCACAATAAATCTTTAGTTAGGGTTTCCAGGTCTTACCTGGCTGCTGGCAGGGGTGCTTCTGCCTGGTCCCGGGATCTTCTAGCGCATGCACCATGATGACATCAGACGCAAGTGATGTCATTGTGCCAGGAACATCATGCAGAGGGCACTCTAGCAATTGGGAAAAAAACTCTATGGTCACCACAGTGTTTTAATGCAAATGCTAGAGTGTCCCCTGTGCAATGTCCCCAGTGCGACGGGGCTCTTTGGGGTCAGTGCGGAGGCTGGACGACCATCTTTCGGGTATGTTGCAGGTATGTAGGGCTATCTTTCAGCTATGCTCCTGCAGAGTGCAGGGGGTTGGACTAGATGACCTGCAAGGTCCCTTCCAACTCCATTCTATGATTCTATGATAATCAAAATCAATTCTGTATCCTATTAACCTCTCTCCTAGCATTCAAAATTACATTAAACAACACTTTTCTTACCAATGGGTAGTTAAGCCTTGGATGTACTTAGGCATCAAGATTCCCCTTGCTCTTCAAGATCTAATCAAGGTTAACTATTTAGAAATAGCACATGAGACTATAAATCTTTGTAATCAATGGAACATGAAAAATCTGACGGCTGGAAAAAATTAACATTATTAAGTCTTATTTTCCCAACATTTTTATATCTATTTAGGGCACTACCAATATTGATACCGAAAGTTACGATACAAAAATGGCAACACAATTGGACTTCATTTATCTGGGGTCATCAAAAATCTAGAATAAGTTTTTTCACCTGAAGTAGGTCACCGGCTCTAGGAGGATTGGCCCTCCCCGATTTATATTTGTATTATGAAGCAACAAAACTATCCTCTTTAAAGAGAATATTGAATGCTCCTCAAAACATAGAATGGGTAGACATTGAAGAAGCATATTTGAATACCAAGAAATACTCTGAAGTTATATGGGCCAATAAAAACAAGTACCCTAGCTCAGCAAATGAAAATACTTTTACACAAGCCATATTAAAAACATGGAATTATATAAGTAACTTTTTTGTTTCAAAAGTATCTTTAGCCTCTACATTTCTGAGACAATCTTGGTTTCCTCCAGCACAATCACAAAATGCCTTTTGAATATGGAGGTTTACCAAACTAATCAAATTTTCAGATGTTACACAAAAAGGTCAGCTATCAGATAAAAAGACACTGGAATCTAAAGCCAAAATGACTATTCCGTGGTTTGAGTATTTACAGCTTCACCACTTTCTCAGTTCTCCCTTAATAGCAGATGCACTTAAAAAACCACCTGCAAATTTTGAGAAACTTATATTGCACCACAGGAAGACAAGGAAAGGGTTGATTTCCATCACATATAAAATTTTATTAGAAATAGACATTAGACTCTAACGAACCCAAGCAAATCACTGATATCCCTCCAAAATCTACTTGATGAATACAGCGAGGTCTCTGGTTTGAAAATAAACCAAACAAAATCAAAACTGATGCCGATCAGCATAGCTCAAACAACAAAGGACAAAATTCTAGATTCATCTAATTACGAATGGACTGAATCCACCTTAACATATCTTGGGATCAAAATTTCAAGAAATCTCAATGAATTAATAGAACAAAACCACATACGTATATTTAAGGAGATAAAAACACAATTACAAAGGTGAGACAAAACAAATCTGAGCTGGACAGATAGGTATATTAATAAAATCCTTCATTCTCCCTAAATTCATCTTCCTTTTCAGAACCATACCACTGGAAATACCAAGCTCAAAATTAAGAGATTGGCAAAAGACATTAAACAACTTCCTCTGGGCTCAAAAAAAGAGCACAGAATAGGGGCACAAATATTATACAGGTCTGACAAAATGGGAGGAATGAAATTCCCAAATCTAACCAACTACTACCATGCCACTTATCCCGCCAGATTAATAACCATGCTTAAAACAGAATGCACTCCAGACTGGATCAACATAATATCGGGAAATGCAAAAACTTTCACCCTCAGAGATATTATTTGGCAACAGGTCGGCTTTAGACCCAAAGAAGTGAAACAAAATTAATTTCTAAATGCAACATTAACAATCTAGGACAAATTCAGGAAAAACCTCACACCGACGATATCAAGGTTCTCCTCATTTTTTGGACAAGCCTGGTACCCGCCAGGACAAAGCACCCAAGAGTATACAAAATGGAGAGATGCAAGAATCCTAAAACTAGAAGACATGACATTGAATAAAGAGATAATGAGCAAAAACAAACTGGAAATTAAATTCAGTCTTAGGATACCATAGTATCAGTACCTTCAATTTACTCACATGTGCTCAAAAATAAAGCTCAGAGAAATCTTACAAAAACTGGCAACTCCGACTCGCTGATAAGAAAGCAAAAAAGGGGTAATATCCAAAATATATGCCATTTTAAGAGTGTTACAAGAAAACAATATCAAAAATACTGGGAAACAATCTGCAAAACTGATCTCACCCAAGACAAATGGCTACACAATTGGAGAACCCATGAAAGCAAATCCCCCATCATCACACAAAAATGGCAAAATTTCAGATTAATATCCAAGTGGTATAAAACTCTTCAACAAATTTTATACATCTCCAGCAATGCCGGTCCCCTTTGCTGGAGGGGATGTAAAGAAACAGGTAACTACATACATTGTTGGTTTGAATGCCCTATCGTAGCGTCTTTCTAGGACAAAATAATAGAGGAAATAAGGACGGTAACTGAGCATAGAATAGACAAAACCCCAGAAGCACTACTGTTGAATCTCAGAGACGAAACTGCTCTATCTCTAACACTTAAGAAAAGAATCAGCCTATTACTGTTTGCGGTGAAAACTACAATTGCATCCACATGGAAGTCCCAAAACACTCTGAATGTAAACCTCTGGTACAAGAAACTATGGAATCTATACTTAATGGAAAAAACTGCAGATATCTTTAAACAAATCAAACGCAAAGGAGAACACAATGATACTACATGTATATGGTCTCCTATCATCATACCTAACTACCAAAGATTCAATACCCGATGTAATAGGTACTCTTCGCCTTTTGTAGCGTTTATAGCACAATACACAATTTGATATATAGTATGAACTGGACGGAAAAAATCCTCACCACAGTATAGATTAGATTGATTAAAGCACTTTTTGTATGTATAACGAAAAATATATTAATTATATGTATATGCCTATCTTGCATAACCCTATTAATGAGTTAATGAGAAAATTTAATAAAACTGATTTGGGGGGAAAAAGAAATAGACAGACAATTACCATCATACACACATTCTTGGCACTCTAATTATAATACTTCATTCTCGTATTCTCAATGGGAATCAGTTTGGTCTTCATTATGTCTATGCCTCAAAATCTATTAATATACTAATATAATATAAGATTATGGCCTGATGGTACTTAACTCCAAGGAAACTTCCTTGCATAGACAAAGAGATTTTACCTTTGTGTTGGAAACAGTGTGGGGGCACTAAGAACATAAGAGAAGCCAATGTTGGATCAGGCCAATGGCCCATCTAAACACCCTGTCACACAGCGGCCGAAAATACCAGGTGCCATCAGGAGGTCCACTAGTGGGGCCAGGGCACTAGATGTCAACCCACTGTTGCGCCCTCCCCCCCAGCACCAAGAATACAGTGCATCACTTGCTCCAGCCTGAGAGTTCCTATCTATACCTTGTGGCTAATAGCCACTGATGGACCTCTGCTCCGTATATTTATCCAGTTCCCTCTTGAAGCCGTCCATGCTTGTAGCCGCCGCCACCTCCTGTAGCAGTGAATTCCATGTGTTAATCACTCTTTGGGTGAAGAAGTACCTCCTTTTATCTTTTCTAACCCGACTGCTCAGCAATTTCATTGAGTGTTCATTGAAAGTTCTTGTATTGTGAGAAAGGGAGAAAAGCACTTCTTTCGCAACCTGCTCTATCCTGGCACCTATATACATTGTTGGTGGAGATGTGTAGTGACCTGACATCACCGGAAATGTGTCATAAGGCCACACACCCCACCCCCAACGGTCCCAGCCACCACCACCGGCCTTGCAGCTCCACTGCCGAGCCCCATGAGGGGCCCGGCGGTGGACCTGCAAGGCCGGCAGGAGTGCAAGGAAGCCCCGCGAAGGCCCTCCCTGGCCCCAGGCAGGCAGGGGTGGGGAGAGGCAGGGAGGAAGCAACTTACCCTCCCTCTTCTCCTGCCTCCTCCTGGCTGAATGAGGGCCGAAAGCGGGGTGGCCGGAAGCAGGGGGCGGGGCTTCGTCATGTGTTCCGCCCCCCGTACCTCACCCGGGGAAACTGCGATCCCCCCCGATCCCCCCCGAAATGACCTCTGGATAAACCATTTTTGGAAAGAAATTTTAGTTCAAATTGAAGATCTGACAGGATACAAAATCCCATTAAAACCTGACATTATTCTTTTAAATCACTGGCAACAAATCCATGTTCCACAAATCAGGAAAAGTTTATTAATGATCCTCTTGTCAGCAGCAAAGACCACTATAGCTGCATGCTGGAAGTCTCAAGATCCCCCCACTGTTAAGGCCTGGTATTCTATAATATGGGACCACATAGATGGATAGAATTTCGGATAGACTGTCTCACTGTGATCCCTCTTTTAGTCATTTTGATTACCTGGAAAAATTGGATGATATTCTTGAAAATAAGCAACTTCATCAAGGGCACCATTTTTATAGTTCTTTGAAAATTAGTTGGCTACTTTAGTTCCCTTCTTAGGGGGAGTCTATGTGAGAAACAAATTATTACATTAAGGTGCATAGAGGGGCAATTTTGTGTTATATGTTATTATTAATGTTTATGCTTACCTTATACAACTGTTAGTACTATACTATGTCTTATTATTTTGCTGTTTACAAATTTGATTGGAAACTTTCGATATAACCATGTTTAGTTACAATGTTGGTTGTTAATGTTTACAATTTGAAATAAAATAAAAATGTATTAAGAAGTGGGCTATGACTCACAAAACCTTAACAAAAAAAAAGGAATGCGGTCCCTTTAAATGTGTCGGCCAGAACTCCCTTTAGAGTTCAATCTTGTTTCTCCCCCCTCCCCTGGAAAGTCCCCCACCACCTTGTCAGCCTCACCTGGCAACCCTAAATGGTACCAGTGTGTGTGGCTTTGGAGAATGAGTTGAGAGCAACTACTAATACAAACTCCTACCATGGGATCTCCGGAAACTTCTGCAAGTGCAGGGTGGACGTGGAAGTGAAATCACATGATGGGATGTCACAAAAGTAACATCACATCCTTGCTCCTGGCTCCACCCCAAAGTCTCCTGGCTCCACCCCCAAAATCTACAGATATTTTTTGAGTCAGACCTGGAAAATCTAGATGGCAACCCTCTCTTTAGTAAGTAAATCAGTAAGAAATCTGTTATATCGTGGCAAGCTGTGAATATGGTGAGTGAACTTGGCAAGTGAATCTTTACAGAGCGATCCTGAGTTGCACCTGCACTGAAGTGGTTGGCTGCCCTGTAACCTCGGTGGCACTAGTTTGTATCCTAAGGGGCAAGTTACACTGCAGCAGAGCAGGAGGGAAAGAAAAAAGAGTAGCTGGCTGCTTGCAAGGCTGCATCCCTGGCAATTCTGCTGCAGACTCTGGTTCTGCAAGGGAATGAGTTAAAGGGACAGTTGCAAAGCTGGATTGCCACGTGAAGCGGAGCAGCTGCCTGCCCCCCCCCCACATGGCCTGTGGTCTGCTGAGGGTGGGAACCAGGCAACTGACAGAACATCCCCCACCCCACCCAGATCTCCCAGACAACTTTCCAGGGAACGTTTCCCATGGCATATCAGGGGCCATCATGCTGGGCAGCCATGGCTCCTGCTACCTCATGCACAAACTCAGTATGGGACCCGAGTGCCATAG